>NC_088872.1:48022594-48059018 GCF_032884065.1 Artemia franciscana | reverse complement strand
TTCTGTACTTATTTCCCATCAGTAGCTAGTTCCCAATACCTAATAAAGCCAATTAAAAAAAAGAATAAAGCCAACTAAAAAAAATTATACTGCCTTGGGATATATCTAGCCCCCCTAGGGTGGCTTTAATGCAAATGCAATGATGATGATGGCCTCTAAATGATTGGTTTTTTTGTCATTTAGGAAGTAGTTGAACTAGGTGGATAAAACTCTCAGGAATGAATCCGGAGCATAGATTGTCCTATGGGAAGGTGCTTGATAGTATGTGCATCCACCCTATCCCCTCTTAAAGAGGGCTAACCTTTGATGACCTATAAAAAAAATTTGGGTAACAGTCTTGTGGATGGCTTCTTTAGAAATAAACTTATTAGTAGGGAAATTTTTGTGTAAGCAGCTTTTTGCTATAATGGGAAACAGTTGCATTTGGGGAATAAGCTTTCAGGAATGATTTCATGTTTTCAAGTTGTCTCTACTCCATTCCTTTTTTTAAGGCTTTTCAGAAAAATAAAAATCAAAATTGCAAATTTATTCTCAATAATTTTTATTTTGCTTGAAAAACTTTCCGGATATTCCGGATTAGAAGAACTTTCCGGACAAACGCAGGTCTTTTATATTTTTCTTGCTAATTTCTAGAATAGATGTCTAGTCAGCATATCTCTATTCACAAGGTAGTATTTCACTGATACTATTAATAATAACAAAAAAACTGGTTGAACAAGAAATTGATCTCAAAAGGTGCAAGCAACTTGCTGTAAGCCACCAAACAATGGGCATAAAATTAGAGTCACTTTTGGTATTTCATGCATGTAAGGTTATATGTATGGGATCAAGGAGACTTCCTAAGTAATGGTAGGTGGAAGTGAATCAATTTTACTTATTTATTTATTTATATTATTTTTAATAACGCTAGATATCCTTCAAACATCTTGTTTCCTATTTTAGAACATTTAAATACAAAAATGCAGTCTTCAAAGCCAATGGACTATCTTTCTAATTTGCAAGGGAGAGTCAGTGCAGACTTAGCTGGGAAAATCAACAAACTAGAAATGATGTACCCCAAAAAGTAAGTCCGTCTCTTCATTTATTTTCTATTACTTGTCCTTTGGTCTTTTTGAGAACATTAAATTCACAAAATTTGTATGTTTACTGATTTATAGTAACTGATTAACTGAAATTTTACTGATAAGCTCAATATTGCTCATATATTGGGCCAGTTCAATGTTCTTTTGCTATTATTAGATTATTTGTGGTTTCCTTATTTTGTATATTTTTCTTTGTACAACATAATTTAAATTGTCAAGCATGTCAAATGCATACATTATATTACTAATTGTTTGTACAGCTAATGGCTTGCAGATGACTTCGGTAGAATAACCTCGTTATCGAGGCCATTTAAAACGAGTATGCACTGCTAGAAAAATATTTTTGATGGGTGCTCTGCAATGTCTGCATTGTATATATGATTCATTCATTTTGCAACTATCACATCTATAGACATTTAGAAATTTACAAGGTTTAGAAAAGTGTGACTACATCCTCAGAAGGGATTTCAAAGGAAATTATGCTATAAAATTTATCATATCCAGGAATAACCTCGTCATTGAGGCCATCTAAAACGAGTATGCATTGCTTGAAAAATATTTTTGTTGGGTGCTCTTTATTGCATCTATGATTCATTGATTTTGGAGCTATCAAGTCTATAGATATTTGGAAATTTACAAGGTTTGAAAGTGTGACTACATCCTCAGAAGGGTTTCAAAGGAAATTATGCTATAAAACTTATTTGTTCCGGGAACCCATGGATAAAAGTTTCAGTACCCTTTGGAAAAAACAAAAAACTGGCGTTTCATATTATCCTTGAGTCCACTATTGTTGCTGTCGTTTTTTAAGTCTTGGTACAATCTTTAAGTGCCAAGGCAAAATGGTACAAGTTATTCCAAATCTGAAAGCTGAAAATTTTTTTAGCTTTATAGTCTTGTATGTAATCAAATCCTACATGTGCTAAAATTTATCCTGAACTATGTTATTTCTCCTTAAAGGTTGAATATCTATATCTAACCTAAAGCAGTTTTAAAATTGACAGCAACTGTTGAGTTTGATAGGTATTATAAAGAGCTGAAAATTATCCCCCACAAAAAGAACGTTCATATTGCCATGTTATTACATATGGTCTTACAAAATAAAATCTATCATCTTGTCAAATCAAATCTAGTCAAAACCAACGCCTCAAAAGTGTGGGTTCTTTTATTCAGTGAATGCAGTTCTCTATCGAACTGATGAACTCGTTTTTTCATTTTTGATTGGCACGATTTTTTATTAAGCTATAAAACTCCATTTTAAGAGATGGAGTCCCTAATGTTTATCTGGAAAATGGAATTGAACATAATGTACCACTGGCTCCATCTTTGGTGGCCTCTAAGTATGAACCAGGAATGGTTTTGGAGAAAGAGACAGGTGCTTTTGTTGTCTTGAATTTATAAAATCAGTCACATATGCGAACAGAAGTAGTAAGTTCTTTTCTTTGCTTGCCTGAAGTTTAAAATATAAGAAAAAAAGCATGTTTTAAAAAAGATAACAAGGAACCTAGAATCAAACAGTTCGTGGTAACGAACTGTAGTAAATAGCGACCCGGCTCAATAGTAACCGAAACTCTAAAAAATGGAATTTTGATACCAACAGTTACATCAAAAGAATCGCATTTTAATGCTGATCTTAAATATATAAGTTTCATCAAGATCAGTTATACACATCAAAAGTTACGAGCCTCAGAAAATTTGCCTCATTTTAACAAATAGGGGGAAACACCCACTAAAAGTCATACAATCTTAACGAAAATCACACCATCAGATTCAGCGTATCAGAGAACCTTATTGTAGAAGTTTCAAGCTCCTATCTAGCAAAATATCTCGCATAAATACATCAAAATTACTGCCTGTGCTTGACAAACTATCTAGCGTTTGGTCTTCCGTCATCTGCGTCGGCAAATGCATTTGTTTTGGGAAATGATGGGCGTGGCGGGTGGGGCTTGGTTGCTCTAAAAAAACTGTAACTATTAAAAAGACCTCTATAGCTTCCGATTTCAAATCAAATGAGACCAATCTGAATTTTATACGACAGCCTATTCCATAAAAACCTTATATGCTCTTCTGGGCATAACTTATAACTCTTTCCCTAATGTTCTGGGGGGTTGTGTCAACCCTGGAAGCATTATTAAATGTTCTTCGGACTATTTAAAAAAAAAGTAGAAATCGCACAATTTCAACCAGATACGTTTGGTTAAAAGAGGAACAGTTGGGGGGAGGGACAAGTTGATCTTCATCACTTTTAACTCTTAAAAGGGAAGCCAGAACTTCCACTTTAAACCAAATGAGCCACCTCTAAAGTATAAACAATCATCCTTTCCATTAGAACCTTAAATACCCCAAGGGTATACATTACAACCATCACCCCCAAGCTCTATTGATTTTTATCAACCCCAAAAGCCATGTTATATGATGTTTGAACTGTTTTGAATAGACTGACTGTCTAAAAATTTATATTCGATGCATCTCGGAGAAACACGACGTGTGTTGGGGGTGTTTGCGCTCTGTTCACTTTGACTCTTAAAATGTCACTAGAACTTCTGATTACCAACCCAGTGAGTTCCCTCCAAAGCATATACGACCACCCTTTCTATACAAACCTTATTTGTCCCTTGGATATAACTTAAAACCCTTTCTCTGTGAGCTGGGGGGGGGGCTGTTATCTTCACAAATATAATTTCAGGACCCTTCAAATACGATGAACAAAATTGCTCAATCCTAGTTTTGATTGCAGGTGTTTGGGGTTAATTATGGGTTTGTGTGTGGGGGGGGGGGGCTGGATTCTCTCAATTCACTTTTAACTTTTAAAAAAATAGTGACGCCTTGAAAAAAAGACCACACTGCCTTTCCATAACAAACAATCACAAAGTAGAAATAATAGGGAAAATCTTTTCAAGACAGTGGTCTTGAAAAGTAGGTTTGAGGTTTGAGGTGCGGCGTAGGGGGTGAAGATAACATCCCCCACGCTGCAGGATAACACGCAGCAAGTTATATTGACCTTTTTAAGATTCCAACAAACACAAAGTAGAAAGAATAGGGAAAATATTTTCAAGATAGTGGACCACTGTCTTGAAAAGATTTTCCCTATTGTTTCTATTTTGTGTTTGTTTGTTATGAAAAGGCAGTGTGGTCTTCGTCGCTATTTTTTTTTAAGAGTCAAAAGTGATTTGAGAGAAACCTACCCCCCCCCACAAACACACACCCATCATTTCCCCAATTACCTGAAGTCAGCACTTGGATTTGAGCAATTTTGTTAATCGTAGATGAAGGGTCCTGAAATTATATCTTTGAGGACACCCCCCCCCCACCCCTACCTCTGAGGTTTGAGGAATTTGAGGTTTTAATTGGGATTTTACTTATTTGAAGAACCGCTTTGCTTTTACTTGAAAAAGAAGAGCATAAATCTGGCCCTGGAATTGTGAGAAAACCATTTAAAGCCTCTTTTTTAAACTTTTTAGCCATTTAAAATTTCAAAGTATATTGGCTAATTTTATAAGAGGACACTAAAAGTGTCCCCTTTTTGCAGATTTTGACACTTTAGTCCCAAAACGTTTTGGCAACCCTGTTCAAATGGACCTATTAGGAGTTTTAGAAACTCATATCCTAGGGGTAGGAAGCATGAAATTATGTGATATACAATTTTGTTAACTGAGGCCGGAAGGATGGGGTACATAAACTGGGAGTAGGGCTCATGGTGAATAAGGAAGCTGCCAAGTCTTGTTTAGGCTGAGAAGGTATTAATAATAAAATATTAATTGGTCATTTTATTACTAAAAATTTCAGGGTATCAGTTATAGTAGTATATGCCCCTGTAGAACAGACTGACGGAAATATTAGTGACTCAGATAAATTTTACTTACAGTTAAAGGAGCAAATAGACAGGGTCCCAGGTGGAAACATGGTATTGTCACAAGGAGATTTTAACGCCCAGGCTGGTAGAGATAGGAATAAATGGTATCTTAGTCTAGGTAATTTTGATGTAGGAAAGGAAACCAATAACGGCTACAGACTTTTGCAATTTTGTAGGTTTAATAATCCAGTTATGACAAATACTGTGTTTAGTCATAAAATGGCCTATAAGATAACATGGTAGTCGCTTGATGGTAAGACAAGAAACCTTATTGATTATATTATAGTAAACCGAAGACTGGCAGGATCAATACAAGATACTAGGGTATATAGGAGTGCTGTTATTGATGTAAAAGTAAATATCACCATCTAGTAGTTTTCCTTATCTCACTTTAATATTGTGTTATAGACATGTTGTATATAACTAATTATAGTCTATGCTAAATGTCTTATAGTTATATATAGTTCAACTATAAGACATATACTTATATGCTCTATGTCAGGTTTTCTGTTGAGTACTGGGTTTTGTATTAATTCATTCCCGTTTTCCGGATAAGATATGTTTCTTACCTTCTTTCCCTTATACAGTTCTTGTACTTTTAAAAGTTTTCTTTTAATTTTTTACTTTATGAATAACTTTTTAGAAAAACTCCGACAATTTTTGGTTGTATATTTTTCAACAAAAACCTATGATTATATGCAGTTTCCTCATTTCTATTTTTCTCGTTTTCAGCACTTTAAGCTAGATTTCTATTGCTAAAATCTCTTTTCCCATCCTCTATTTTTTTCATTTAACTTTTCACTTCTATTTTGGTTCCTCTTCTCTTTACCCTGTTCTTATTTTTTTCATACTTAACCTTTTTCGACAATTGTTGGTAATTTTTCAAATAGCAGCAACAAAAAAAAGATTAAATGCTGAGTAAAGTGCTAAAAACGACAAAAAAAGAAGAGAGGATTATCTTCTTAATTCGTCGTTTTTGGCACTTTACCCTCGATTTCCCTGGCTTTAATAGTTATTCTTATCCTCATCCTCTTGTTTTGAGCAGATTTCATTTGCCTTTTCACTTCTCTTTTGTTTCACTTTATTTCATTTTTTTTTTCAATGAAAATACTAAAAATTGTATTTTTCCGCAGAAGTACCAAAAAACATTATCAAACAGTTCGTAGTAACGAACTTTCCTTGAGAGCTGTGGGGTATGAGGTTGTCTTCGTCACATACATAATACCCGGACCCTTCATCTATAACAAACAAAACTGTTATCTCTAAGTTTTGATTGCAGGCGTTTGGGGAAATGGTTGGTGTAGGGTAGTAGGTAGACACGAGGTGTGTGTGGGGAGGGGGAGGTATCCACCCTCTGATCATTTTAAATCTCAAGAAGGGCACTTAAACTTCCGATTAGCAATCCAATGAGCCTCCTCGGAAGTTTATATCATCGATCACCCTTTCTATATGAACCTTAAATGCCCTCAGGGTATAGACTACAACCCTTGCCCTGAGGGTTTTGGACGGTTGTCATCCTCAAAGACATAATTTTTTGATCTTTAAACTACGTTGAAACAAATAGCTATCTCAAAATTTTGATTGAATGTGATTCGAGAAATGGTTGGCGTGGAAGATGAGTTAGTTGCCCTTTGATCACTTTGATTATTAAAAAGGGCAATAGACCCTTCAATTTACAATCAAATGAGCCCTTTCTGAAGTTCCCACGACAACTTCTTTGTTGTCCTGAGGCCAAAGTAGTTTCAATGATTTAAACAACATGAAAATTGCAACTTGGAATGTTACGACGTTAAAACATGACTATCGTATCGGCGTTTTGACTGACGAATTCATAGGATTCGAACTGGACCTATTAGGAGTTTCAGAAACTCATATCCTAGGGGCAGGAAGCATGAAATTATGTGATATAGAATTTGTATACTCAGGCAGGAAGATCGTATTTTCTTATGGCTCGAAGCTTGTTGCATCCTCGAAACTCGCTTATTACAATAATTACTAATTAAAATGTAATTTGTCGAATCATTCTAAAATCACTTTCATCGATGACTGGCAACTCGGGTTCCCTCTTGTTCGTTTTTCTTCTTTCTTCTTTGCATTGTTGTTAGTTCTGAGCAGGGCTGTATCAATTTTCCTTCCATTTTCCTTCCTTTCCATTTCCTTTCAACTCTGAAAATTGTTGTCTAAACCATTTTATTTTCAATTTGTCTTATTTTACATTTTTTTTTTTCAGAAAGCAAAGCGAAACAGGATTCTGATGGAATCAGAAGAAGAAAAAAGGGTCCACTTTAATTGGTTGATTATGCAGTAATTTCCCAAATGTCCGGAGGTTTGAGCTTTTGTGGGCTACAACAAGTAAAAGGTAACAACGGAGACATCAAGTATCGACAATTAAATCGGCAATTATTCTATTTTGTTGGGGAAATTCAGCTACGCAATAGTGAATACATATCATTTGAGACCACGTTTAAAGTAAAAAGTGTTCAACACTTTAAAAACATATTGACGAAAGAAGTGAGAAGTAAATATGGCTTTGACGTTGGAATCGACATCGAAGGCTGCGGAATCGAAAGTAAAATAGCAAGTAAAAATAATTCAGGGGAATCTTCGTCAAAAAGTGTAAAATACAGCAGAAAAGACTTTTGTTGTTACAAATTTCGACCAGTTGGTTGTTTTACAATTGACACGGAGATAAGACGACTAACCAAGAGCGCTGTGATGGATTTAGAATGTTTAAAAATGAAGGAGGACGCTTTGAAGTCTCTACATAAATTTGGCTCTCACTACCCTGCCCCCACAAATTCGTTTCATTATGGAGGGGTAGAAATATCTCATGGATCAGAAACATACATTGAAAAAAAATACACGCAATGGAAAACAAAAGCTAAGAAAAATTCAGCCAGTTTGAAAACTAAAATAGGGCCCATAAATCTTGGAGGAGCAAGTTTTGAAAAGGACATGGGAAACAATAATGAGGTCAATGAAGGAAACTCAAGATCTATTGATGTAGGCTTCTTATCATGTGATTGGGTGGACTATTCCTCAGAAGAGGAATTTATAAACCAAGTCTTATCAAATCCGAGGCATGGAAGAATCATAACTAGAGGACATGACATTGTACCAGTTTGGGATCTAATTAAAGACCAATATCCGGTCCAGGCTGAGATAATAAGAAACGCATGGATTGAAAATGAAAAAGAAATGAGTGGTGACAGTGAAAGAAGACGTCTGGCTAGTGTTGATGAAAGTGAGAGAAGGCGTGATGAAAGTGAGGGAAGAGTTTTTCGGCTGAAAATCTCGAGTCTGCCGAAAAAGGTGAAGAAGGCGTCTGGCTGCTTCTGAAACTATTCTGGATCTAAAATTTGGATTATTTTTGTCCTGATATGAAATTTTTTCTGCTGATAGTTAGGGTCTTATACTTCCTAGAATCTGTCATTTCAAGATAGGTGATTCCTGTTTTTAAACTTAAAAAACTGGGCACGAATCCACCCTCTATGTCTTCCCGTCCTGTATTTTCTGCTTTTTTTTTCATTTAGCTTTTTACTTCTATTTTTTCTTCATTTCTTTACCCTGTTCTTATTTTTCTTTACTTAATCTTTTTTGATAATTTTAGGTTTATAACTACAAAGTAAAAGAACTACAAAGTGAAACAAAGTTCAAATAACTACAAAAAAAAGATTAAATGCAGTATACTCTCTTCTTTTTCCTCGTTTTAGCACTTTACCCTCGATTTCTCTAGCTCCAACCGTTATTCTCATCCTCTTAATTTGCACTTTTTTTCAAATGCCTTTTCACTTCTCTTTTGTTGCTTTTATTTACTTCACCTTTTTCTTGAAAATATTTTGGTTTCTTTTTCAGATATCCAAAAAAGATTATTTGCAGTTTCTCACTTTTTTTTTCCTCATTTTCAGCACTTTACCCTCGATTTCTCTAGCTCCAATTTCGTTTCTCATCCTTTATTTTGCGCCTTTTTTCATTTCACTTGCCTACTTTTTTTCTCTTTACCCTTTTCTATACTCTTGCTACTGATATTTTTTTTTTTTTTTTTTTGGTTTATGGCTAGTTGTTTTCTACTTATTATTTCAGTGATTTCTTAAGTGCAATCAATGCTAAAATGTGAATCAAATCGATAAACTAATTACCTGATCGTTCCTTTGTTTTGTGATTATTATATCACATATCTTTTGTGTTTTTTGTGATTATTCGTATATGATGAACCGGTATAAGATTCAACTGTGAATCTAGTTGTATACTAGTTAGTAAATAGCTTTGAATTAGACATAGGCTGGTATATTCTATGTAAGACTTCGGCGTAAAAGTATCTATGTGCTAAAAGCTGTTTTTATTGATTCCCAGTAATTTTGGACCAGTTTGGACCGGATATTGGTCTTTAATTAGATCCCAGACTGGTACAATGTCATGTCCTATAGTTATGATTCTTCCATGCTTCGGATTTGATAAGACTTGCTTTATAAATTTCTCTTCTGAGGAATAGTCCATCCAATCACATGATAAGAAGCCTACATCAATAGATCTTGAGTTTCCTTCATTGACCTCATTATTTCCCATTTCCTTTTCAAAGCTTACTCCTCCAAGATTTACGGGCCCCATTTTAGCTTTCAAACTGGCTGAATTTGTCTTAGTTTTTGTTTTCCTTAACGTGTTTTTATTTTCAACGTATGTTTCTGATCCATGAGATATTTCTACCCCTCCATAATGAAACGAATTTGTGGGGGCAGGGTAGTGAGAGCCAAATTTATGTAGAAACTTCAAAGCGTCCTCCTTCGTTTTTAAACATTCTAAATCCATCACAGCGCTCTCGGTTAGTCGTCTTATCTTAGTGTCAATTGTAAAACAACCAACTGGTCGAAATTTGTAACAACAAAAGTCTTTTCGGCTGTATTTTACACTTTTTGACGAAGATTCCCCTGACTTATTTTTAATTGTTATTTTACTTTCGATTCCGCAGCCTTCGAAGTCGATTCCAACGTCAAAGCCATATTTACTTCTCATTTCTTCCGTCAATATGTTTTTAAAGTGTTGAACACTTTTTACTTCAACCGTGGTCTTAAATGGTATGTATTCACTATTGCGTAGCTGAATTTCCCCAGCAAAATAAAATAAAGGCCGATTTAATTGTCGGTACTTGATGTCTCCGTTGTTACCTTTTACTTGTTGTAGCCCACAAAAGCTCAAACCTCCGGACATTGAGAAACCTCCGATAGAAGCTGGCCAATATGTTGTTTAAAATATTTTCAATTTTGATCACCTAATTTAGCACTTTTCTTCAAATTTCTTTTGACTTCTAAGAGCCATTTTAAAAGATCCTATTTTCTTATGGCTCGAAGCTTGCTGCATCCTCGAAACTCGCTTATTACAGCAATTACTAATGAAAATGTAATTTGTCGAATAATTCTAAAATCACTTTCATCGATGACTGGCACCTCTGGTTCCCTCTTGTTCGTTTTTCTTCATTCTTCTTTGCATTATTATTAGTTCTGAACAGGGCCGTTTCCAAGGTGGTACCCAATTTGAATCCCCTCCTTCCCAAAATTTTTGTCCAACCTGTAAAAAACTAACAAAATACGAGTGAACAAATTTTTGTTGCGTTTAAAAAAGTACCCCTCTCTTCGAACAATCTTGGATTAGGTCCTGGTTCCTAACTTGTTTTATCTCCACGACTTATGATTCTTGCTTATGCTTGGAATGATGATTGTTGATATGTTTTGCTTGTTCCTCGCTATATGTTTATCTAAGCATCTGACTTGAATAATGTTGGACTTGCTATTTTCGATTCTTGTAATAAATTACTCAAAGCTCAACTAACCTTTCCTTTTTAACTTGACTTTTTTAGTTTGTATCAGTTTGAACTGTACCCAACGGTAAGGTTGTCAATTATGGGTCGGATGACCCCATAGTTAAAAAAAATATCTTTTTTTATCTTCTTTTTAAAATCAAAATTGACCAACCCAATATTCTGGAAAACGTCTTTATTTTGGCATCTTCATTAAAAAAACAAAAAAAAAATCACACCCCTTTCCATATTCCTTCATTTTATTGAATTGGCGCCATTGTCTGGATTTCATAAATTGCAATTATTGAACTTAATTGAGGCTCATTCTTATCCTTAGTTTCAACAGAGGCTTGACCAACGTACAGTTCTCAAGTCTCGCCTATGATGAATATAATCGCCATAATCGTGTTCGTAACGAATCACACGGGTGGAAGCCCCCCCCCCCCCGCAACAAAAAAAAATATTCGCTCCATTTTTAAATGGCCTTAAATGAGCAGTTAGATTGGGGTAAATTATTCTCCAAGCCCATACATTCCAAATTGCTAATCCACTTTCAAATGTGTGCTTGTTTTAAGTTACAATGTAAATAATATTATTTAAGATTGAAACTAAGATGCTATAAATTACAAGATGAGAATAGAATTAGTAATTTGTATTTCCTAACAATAATTTATTCAAGACCCACCATGAAAAGACGAAAAAAGTTAATTAATGAGTTATCAAGACAAAAGAAATCAAATAAAAAAATAAAACGACCAGACGAAAAATAAGAAGACCATGGAGGGGCTCAGACTTTTTATTAGCAGAATCGGGTAGATAAATCTGGAGCTTTGAAATTCTATAGTTTTTTTCTGATAAAGAGTGGCTAACATACCTCGGTGGCCAACACAACAACTAGTTGCAAATACTGTATATCCAGCTTGTGTTTACGGTTGATTTAACCAGAAGTCCCACAATTCGAAGCATCAACGCTTCAATGTGTTCTGCAAATGAAAGGATTTTCTCTGACCAGTACGCGAGAAGATATGTTACCCGCTGTGTCGAAATCATTTAGCCTTATTGTATGATGGTTGGTCTTAATCAGTTTCTCCCCCTCTTCCAAGTAGAAAATGTTTTCTTTTCAGGTGTAGTTCTACACCTGAGTGTAGTTCTGTTACCATAAAATTTTATATTGTACGACATCTGTTACAAAAAATGCCACCATGTGCCAACAAATAAAATAAAAGTGACCTCTAATAAGTAAATAAGCATCTTATTTACAGGCACGCCAATCGAGGGTGAGCAGGAGGGATTCTCCTTGTATTTTTCGTATTTTCAGTGAGAAATTACCTTTTTTTGTATTTACACTGAAAAACCAGCCAAACTGCCCCTCCTGGATTTTGAAAAATATACCCCCACCATACATTTTCGTGAATTAATGTCCTGTTTATTCATGTAATTAAATTTGCATAGAAGCTACGCTATAATAACGTGCAGTCTTCAATGTCACCCATCTCTGAGGAATCTTTGTCGCCTAATGCATTATAACCAACGATACTGGTATTAGCTTCTAATCACAGTATTCAGGTCAGATACTTCAAATTCCACACGGAAAAAGATGTTATTCCTTAAATTCTTCATTATGTAAAAAAAAATATTGTCAAAGTTAATGAACGAGTTGATTCACCTAGGGTCACAAGAAATCACTACTTAGCTTATGCTATTTTGGGTCAATCAGACAATAAGAAATGGTTGAAATAAAAAAGTTAAAGTAAATAATACGGCACCAGAAATTTACATACCCATACCGGCGTTACCGATCTGCGTTTCATGACCTTTCAGGCCGGAATTGCAATGAGGGGCTGGCGGTCAGCCATCCTCTGCTTTTGCAAACCCTTCCTGTTTATCTTCCCCAGATTTCTCCTGGTACAATCAGACAATAAGAAATGGTTGAAATAAAAAAGTTGAAGTAAATAATACGGCACCAGAAATTTACATACCCATACCGGCGTTACCGATCTGCATTTCATGACCTTTCAGGCCGGAATTGCAATAAGGGGCTGGCGGTCAGCCATCCTCTGCTTTTGCAAACCCTTCCTGTTTATCTTCCCCAGATTTCTCCTGGTACACATTTATAGCTGGTTCGAGTCAATATCACTGACACCCGTTCTAGCACGTACGTAAGGGGGGGCTATAGGGCTCGGTCCCCCTCCCCGAAATTTTGTGAAACGTTTAATTTCCCCATGGTTTCTTGGGATTTCTGGCTAAAGTATGACATTTATTAAGAATCTAGATACATGTGTGAGGCCTTTTTGGGGAGATTTTACAGCATTACATTATCCGGTAAGTTACTGCCCAATTATTAACCCATTTTCTGTCTAACTTCTTACCCTCTTTGAAGTAATTAGCAATTGTACTTTTTTTTTTTTTTTGTAAAGAGAGTTAGCTTTCCACAGGAAAATAGAATTATCCTTGATATTAGTGCGTTTGTCCCCCCTTTTCAGGATAAAGTACAGCTTTTAATGGATCAATTTTGGAAACTATCATTTTTATTAAAATCTACGTTTTCGCAATTGAATAACTACCCCCACAGCACCCATATTGCACTGTTAACCCCAAAATTCCCTTTCAGTGGGATATAATAGATTAATCACTGGTTGTAAATCGCTATGAACATAATCTAAGCCTAAAACGTACTTTTGAGGCTTCAGTCTTCTTCCCAACATCCACTACAATACTACAAATTAAACTTATCTGTATTTTTGATATACGTGCTTTTTGCATAACTAATTAAAAAAAATGCTACTTTATATCTGCTGTTTCGAAAATTTTGGCCCCCCCACCCTAAAAAAAAAATTCCTGCGGACGTGCCTGCAACCGTTCCAAACCAAAGAACTGGTGACACCAGGACTACTCTAACCTGTCCAATATAAACCAAATACTTGAAAATAGATTTGATTGCACATATTTTAGCCAAAAAAAAGATTATTTGGGGTTTCCGACATTGAAATATTAAAGATAAACTATGTTGACCATACTCAAAAGATACTAAATAAAAAGAAAACTTAGCCAGAAGACGCTGAAAACAAAATCACAGGTTTGTGTGAAAGGTATAATCGGGTAAATTCAAGTGTGACAGTCACGACAATATAGTTTTAGGTAGATAACATTTTTTTAATACCTATATAAATCTTCCTTTTGAAAACTTCCTTATCACCTAAGTCTTACGTTTTATGTCGGAAACTACCTAGCGTTTGGTCTTCCATCATCTGCGTTGGGAAATGCTTTTGTTTTAGGAAATAATGGCCGTAGCGGGAGGGGCTTGTTTGCTCTAAAAAATCTTTGACTCGTAAAAAGACCTCTATAACATCCGATTTCAAGTCAAATGAGACCCAACTGAATTTTATACGACAGCCTATTCCATATAAACCTTATATGCTCTTCCGGGTATGACTTATAACTCTTTCCCTAATGTTCTAGGGGGTTGTGTCAACCCTGGAAGCATTGTTATATGTTATTCGGACTATTTTAAACAAAATGGAAACTGCACAATTTCAATCAGATACGTTTGGTTAAAAGAGGAACAGTTGGGGGGAAGGACAAGTTGATCTTCATCACTTTTAACTATTAAAAGGGAGCCAGAACTTTAAATTTAAACCAAATGAGTCACCTCTAAAGTATAAATAATCATCCCTTCGATTAGAACCTTAAATTCCCAAAGGGTATACATTACAACCGTCACCCCCAAGCTCTGGCAATTTCTATCTACCCCAAAAGCCTTGTAATATTATGTTTGAGCTGTTTTGAATCGACTGACTGTCTCAAAATTTCTATTCGATGGATCTCGAGGAAACACGACGTGTGTCGGGGGTGTTTGCGATCTGACTTTGACTCTTAAATGTCACTAGAACTTCTGATTACCAGTCCAGTGAGTCCCCTTCAAAGCATATACGACCACCCTTTCTATACAAACCTCTATGTCCCTTGGATATGACTTAAAACTTTTTCCCTGAGAGCTGGGGGGGGGGCTTTTATCCTAACAAATATAATTTAAAGACCCTTCAACTATAATGAACAAATTTGCTCAATCCAAGACGGGTTGGTGTGTGTGTGTGGGGGGGGGGGCTGGATGATCTCAAATCACTTTTGACTAAAAAAAATAGCGACGCCTTAAAAAAAAAAAAAAACACTGCCTTTCAATAACAATTAAACACAAAGTAGAAACAATAGGGAAAATCTTTTCAAGACAGTGGTCCACTATCTTGAGAAGATTTTCCCTGTTGTCTCTACTTTGTGTTTGTTTGACTCTTAAAAAAAATCATTATAATGATTATAATGCGCGTTATCCTTTGGCGTTGGGGGTGTTATCTTCAAAGAAATAGTTTCCAGACCCTTCAACTACACTGAGCAAAATTGATATCTCCAAATTTTAATTGGATGTCTTTTGCGAAATGATATGCGTGGATGGGTAGGGGCTGGGGGCTTGTTACTCTGAAATCACTTTTTGCTATTGAACAGGGCACTATAACTTCCAAATTTGAAATCAAATGAGCTGCATTTTGAAAAAAAGGGGTTTGCAATGGCCGGGGGGGGGGCCTAATTGTCACGATCATTTATGACTCTCACTCTTACGGTTTGTACAACCATACCTTCCATAAAAACCTTAAATGCCCCCAGGGCAAAGCTTACAACCCTTGCCCCAAGGATCTGGGGGTTTGTTTCAACCCCAAAAGCCTTGTTATTGGATCATTTTGAACAAAATGACTATCTTAAAATTTCTATCAGACGCACTGCGGGAAAATACGAGGTGAGGGGAGGTATCTGCCCTCCGATCACTTTACTTTTAAAAGCGGCACTAGAACTTCTGAGTATCCATCCAATGAGCCGCCTCCGAAGTTTATATGACCATATTTTTTATAAAAACCTTACATGGTCCCAAGGATTAAACTTCAGCCCTTTCCGAAAGGGCTGTGGGGGAGGGAGGTTTTCATCCTCAAAAACATAATTTCTGGACTTTTAAACTATGTTGAACAAAACGTTTATCTAAACTTTTGACAAGATGTGTTTGGAATAAAATGAGGATTGAGGGTGGTTGCACTCCTATCACTCTCGACTATTAAAAAGTGCACTAGCCCCTTCAATTTCCATTGATTGAGTCTTTAACGAAGTTTCTACGATAATTCCTTCGATAAGAAGTGCCCTGGTCTAAAAAAAAAATAATAATAATAATAATACATTTTACCAATATCGTTCTTTACTTAGGCACTGTCTATGATTGATATGATCTCCCTTATCATTTCCTGAAAGTTCCAAATTAATTTACTCAGTCATTTTTGAGTTAAAGCCTTTTGATGCTCACTGGGTATTACTTAAAGTCCTTGCTCCAGGGCTGTGGTGGTTTATAAACCTTAAAAGCCTTGTTACATGAACTTTGGACTAGTTAAACAAGATTGACATCACAAATTTTCGCAAGATGCATTTGATGAAACGAAGGGTAGTTGGGTGGGGGGGGCTAGTGTACCTCTATCACTTTTGACTCTTTAAAAGGAACTAAAATTTCATAATTCAACCATATGAGCCACCTCTAAAGTTTAAATAACCATCTCTTCCGTAAGAACATTAAGTGCCCCAGGGGCCTAACTTACAACCATCGCCCACAGGCTCTGGTGGCTTGTATGAACTCCAAAAGCCTTTATATATGATCTTTCGACTATTTTGAATAAAAGGACTATCTAAAAATTTATATTGCATGCATCTCGGGAAAACACGACGTGTGTGGTAGCTGCGCTCTGATCACATTGACTCTTAAAAGGGCACTAGAACTAACCAATCTAATTAGTCCCCTCCAGAACGTATAAGAACACTCTTTCTACAAATCAATATATGCCTCCGGGACATAACTTAAAAATTTTTCTCTGAGAGCTGTGTGGGAGGGAGGTTGTTTTCGTCACAGACATAATTTCCTGACCCTTAATCTACAACAAACAAAACTGTTATCTCTAAGTTTTATTGGAGGCGTTCGGGGAGATGGTGGGTGTGGAGGAATCGGCATGCAAAAGGTGTGTGGGGAGGGGGATGTATCCACCCTCTGATCACTTTAAGTCTAAAAAGGGCACTTATACTTCCAATTAGCAATCCAATGAGTCTCCTCCGAAGTTTGTATGATCACCCTTTCTATATGAATCTTAAATGCCCCAGGGTATAGATTAAAACCCTTGCCCTGAGGGTTTCCGAGGGTTGTCATCCTCAAAGACATAATTTTCGGATCTTTCAACTACGTTGAACCAAATAGCCATCTCAAAATTTTGATTGAATGTGGTTTTGGAAATTTTTGCCGTTGGAAATGAGTTAGTTGCCCTCCAATTACTTTTGACTATTAGAAAGGGCAATAGACGCTTTCATTTTCCAATCAAATGAGCCCTTTCCAAAGTTTCCACGACAACTTCTTTGTTGTCTTGAGGCCAAAGTAGTTTCAATGATTTAAAGAACATGAAAATCGGAACTTGGAATGTTACGACGTTAAAACATGACAATCGTATCGGCTGACTGACAAATTCATACGATTCGAGCTAAACCTGTTAGGAGTGTCAGAAACTCATATCCTAGAGGTAGGAAGCATGAAATCATGTGATATAGAATTTGTTTACTCAGGCAGGAAGGATGGGGTACATAAACTGGGAGTAGGGTTCATGGTGAATAAGGAAGCTGCCAAGTCTTGTTTAGGCTGGGAAGGTATTAATAATAGAATATTAATTTCTCATTTTATTACTAAAAAGTTCAGGGTATCAGTTATATGCTGATACAGGTATATGCCCCTGTAGAACAGACTGACGGAGATACTAGTGACCAGAGGCGCCATTTGGGCCAAATCTTGGGGTGGGCATGAACTCCATCTGGGCCCTCCCCCCGATTCACTTTGTTTCGCGTAAAAAAAATCCGAGTTTTGGCATCACATTGATCAAATATTCTAAGTAAAAATACATTTTCAGCACCCGTGTGTTGCTTGGAAATGTACTGTAACCAAATGTGGAACTCAGCCACACTGACCTCTAAGATTATTTATAACAACGAAGAATACAATCAATGAGGTTAATTGATTAAACTGAAAGTGGAAAATTCAACCAGACTACAGGCTGGCATTTCTCAGCGAGAAACTTTCTTATTTAAGTAAACAATACGTCGGTGAAAGTGATCTTCATTGTTATGCTGAGGGTTGTTACCAAAATCTTAGTGTCCCTTAAGCAGAAATCTTCCAGATCAAATATATTTACAAAAAGCAAAAACATAACAAGAAAAAAATATATAACAACATTCAAGGTAACAAGGGGAACCGCCGAGCTTTCATCTTTGCAAAATCGTCAACAAGCTGGTTGTAGTCCAAATTTTTTACTTAATCGTTCTCTGCAAATATCAAAAGGAGGTAACTGAGACGATCTTTTCCTGTTGTAAACCGCAGGTAGTTTTTCACTATTTCTAGGCTAGAAAACAAACGCTCATTGCTCGCTGTTGTCTCAGGAAGTGTGGCAGCAATACGAAGTACTTTAGTTACTTCTGAGTAAGCCACTGGTAATGCCTGAAGATGGTCGACAATGTCTAGAAAGTTTTTCAGCTTTTTCTCCTCATTGAGCAAGAAACGCTTGGCAATACCAGCTTGAGATTCGAGAAGAATACTGTCGATATCCAGCTCGCCGTAAAGAGAAGAGAAAAGCTTGAGCAGCTCAGTGTCCATAAACTTGGTTGAGCTTGGATCCAATGCTTCGAGCGTACTCAGCACTGGCAAGTTATCTGTGAATCTTCTGGCAAATTCGGCTAGTAGACGGTCAAAAGTTTTGATGCATTCTTGCTTCATTTCATCCGCCAAAGTAGTAGTCCAATTTCCAGATTCGATGAAATTATTTCCTAGCGTCAGTTCCCAATACCTAATAAAGCCAATTAAAAAAAAGAATAAAGCCAACTAAAAAAAATTATACTGCCTTGGGATATATCTAGCCCCCCTAGGGTGGCTTTAATGCAAATGCAATGATGATGATGACCTCTAAATGATTGGTTTTTTTGTCATTTAGGAAGTAGTTGAACTAGGTGGATAAAACTCTCAGGAATGAATCCGGAGCATAGATTGTCCTATGGGAAGGTGCTTGATAGTATGTGCATCCACCCTATCCCCTCTTAAAGAGGGCTAACCTTTGATGACCTATAAAAAAAATTTGGGTAACAGTCTTGTGGATGGCTTCTTTAGAAATAAACTTATTAGTAGGGAAATTTTTGTGTAAGCAGCTTTTTGCTATAATGGGAAACAGTTGCATTTGGGGAATAAGCTTTCAGGAATGATTTCATGTTTTCAAGTTGTCTCTACTCCATTCCTTTTTTTAAGGCTTTTCAGAAAAATAAAAATCAAAATTGCAAATTTATTCTCAATAATTTTTATTTTGCTTGAAAAACTTTCCGGATATTCCGGATTAGAAGAACTTTCCGGACAAACGCAGGTCTTTTATATTTTTCTTGCTAATTTCTAGAATAGATGTCTAGTCAGCATATCTCTATTCACAAGGTAGTATTTCACTGATACTATTAATAATAACAAAAAAACTGGTTGAACAAGAAATTGATCTCAAAAGGTGCAAGCAACTTGCTGTAAGCCACCAAACAATGGGCATAAAATTAGAGTCACTTTTGGTATTTCATGCATGTAAGGTTATATGTATGGGATCAAGGAGACTTCCTAAGTAATGGTAGGTGGAAGTGAATCAATTTTACTTGTTTATTTACTTATATTATTTTTAATAACGCTAGATATCCTTCAAACATCTTGTTTCCTATTTTAGAACATTTAAATACAAAAATGCAGTCTTCAAAGCCAATGGACTATCTTTCTAATTTGCAAGGGAGAGTCAGTGCAGACTTAGCTGGGAAAATCAACAAACTAGAAATGATGTACTCCAAAAAGTAAGTCCGTCTCTTCATTTATTTTCTATTACTTGTCCTTTGGTCTTTTTGAGAACATTAAATTCACAAAATTTGTATGTTTACTGATTTATAGTAACTGATTAACTGAAATTTTACTGATAAGCTCAATATTGCTCATATATTGGGCCAGTTCAATGTTCTTTTGCTATTATTAGATTATTTGTGGTTTCCTTATTTTGTATATTTTTCTTTGTACAACATAATTTAAATTGTCAAGCATGTCAAATGCATACATTATATTACTAATTGTTTGTACAGCTAATGGCTTGCAGATGACTTCGGTAGAATAACCTCGTTATCGAGGCCATTTAAAACGAGTATGCACTGCTAGAAAAATATTTTTGATGGGTGCTCTGCAATGTCTGCATTGTATATATGATTCATTCATTTTGCAACTATCACATCTATAGACATTTAGAAATTTACAAGGTTTAGAAAAGTGTGACTACATCCTCAGAAGGGATTTCAAAGGAAATTATGCTATAAAATTTATCATATCCAGGAATAACCTCGTCATTGAGGCCATCTAAAACGAGTATGCATTGCTTGAAAAATATTTTTGTTGGGTGCTCTTTATTGCATCTATGATTCATTGATTTTGGAGCTATCAAGTCTATAGATATTTGGAAATTTACAAGGTTTGAAAAAGTGTGACTACATCCTCAGAAGGGTTTCAAAGGAAATTATGCTATAAAACTTATTTGTTCCGGGAACCCATGGATAAAAGTTTCAGTACCCTTTGGAAAAAACAAAAAACTGGCGTTTCATATTATCCTTGAGTCCACTATTGTTGCTGTCGTTTTTTAAGTCTTGGTACAATCTTTAAGTGCCAAGGCAAAATGGTACAAGTTATTCCAAATCTGAAAGCTGAAATTTTTTTTAGCTTTATAGTCTTGTATGTAATCAAATCCTACATGTGCTAAAATTTATCCTGAACTATGTTATTTCTCCTTAAAGGTTGAATATCTATATCTAACCTAAAGCAGTTTTAAAATTGACAGCAACTGTTGAGTTTGATAGGTATTATAAAGAGCTGAAAATTATCCCCCACAAAAAGAACGTTCATATTGCCATGTTATTACATATGGTCTTACAAAATAAAATCTATCATCTTGTCAAATCAAATCTAGTCAAAACCAACGCCTCAAAAGTGTGGGTTCTTTTATTCAGTGAATGCAGTTCTCTATCGAACTGATGAACTCGTTTTTTCATTTTTGATTGGCACGATTTTTTATTAAGCTATAAAACTCCATTTTAAGAGATGGAGTCCCTAATGTTTATCTGGAAAATGGAATTGAACATAATGTACCACTGGCTCCATCTTTGGTGGCCTCTAAGTATGAACCAGGAATGGTTTTGGAGAAAGAGACAGGTGCTTTTGTTGTCTTGAATTTATAAAATCAGTCACATATGCGAACAGAAGTAGTAAGTTCTTTTCTTTGCTTGCCTGAAGTTTAAAATATAAGAAAAAAAGCATGTTTTAAAAAAGATAACAAGGAACCTAGAATCAAACAGTTCGTGGTAACGAACTGTAGTAAATAGCGACCCGGCTCAATAGTAACCGAAACTCTAAAAAATGGAATTTTGATACCAACAGTTACATCAAAAGAATCGCATTTTAATGCTGATCTTAAATATATAAGTTTCATCAAGATCAGTTATACACATCAAAAGTTACGAGCCTCAGAAAATTTGCCTCATTTTAACAAATAGGGGGAAACACCCACTAAAAGTCATACAATCTTAACGAAAATCACACCATCAGATTCAGCGTATCAGAGAACCTTATTGTAGAAGTTTCAAGCTCCTATCTAGCAAAATATCTCGCATAAATACATCAAAATTACTGCCTGTGCTTGACAAACTATCTAGCGTTTGGTCTTCCGTCATCTGCGTCGGCAAATGCATTTGTTTTGGGAAATGATGGGCGTGGCGGGTGGGGCTTGGTTGCTCTAAAAAAACTGTAACTATTAAAAAGACCTCTATAGCTTCCGATTTCAAATCAAATGAGACCAATCTGAATTTTATACGACAGCCTATTCCATAAAAACCTTATATGCTCTTCTGGGCATAACTTATAACTCTTTCCCTAATGTTCTGGGGGGTTGTGTCAACCCTGGAAGCATTATTAAATGTTCTTCGGACTATTTAAAAAAAAAGTAGAAATCGCACAATTTCAACCAGATACGTTTGGTTAAAAGAGGAACAGTTGGGGGGAGGGACAAGTTGATCTTCATCACTTTTAACTCTTAAAAGGGAAGCCAGAACTTCCACTTTAAACCAAATGAGCCACCTCTAAAGTATAAACAATCATCCTTTCCATTAGAACCTTAAATACCCCAAGGGTATACATTACAACCATCACCCCCAAGCTCTATTGATTTTTATCAACCCCAAAAGCCATGTTATATGATGTTTGAACTGTTTTGAATAGACTGACTGTCTAAAAATTTATATTCGATGCATCTCGGAGAAACACGACGTGTGTTGGGGGTGTTTGCGCTCTGTTCACTTTGACTCTTAAAATGTCACTAGAACTTCTGATTACCAACCCAGTGAGTTCCCTCCAAAGCATATACGACCACCCTTTCTATACAAACCTTATTTGTCCCTTGGATATAACTTAAAACCCTTTCTCTGTGAGCTGGGGGGGGGCTGTTATCTTCACAAATATAATTTCAGGACCCTTCAAATACGATGAACAAAATTGCTCAATCCTAGTTTTGATTGCAGGTGTTTGGGGTTAATTATGGGTTTGTGTGTGTGGGGGGGGGGCTGGATTCTCTCAATTCACTTTTAACTTTAAAAAAAAATAGTGACGCCTTGAAAAAAAGACCACAGTGCCTTTCCATAACAAACAATCACAAAGTAGAAATAATAGGGAAAATCTTTTCAAGACAGTGGTCTTGAAAAGTAGGTTTGAGGTTTGAGGTGCGGCGTAGGGGGTGAAGATAACA
The DNA here is from genome assembly GCF_032884065.1 of Artemia franciscana. Taxonomy (NCBI): domain Eukaryota; kingdom Metazoa; phylum Arthropoda; class Branchiopoda; order Anostraca; family Artemiidae; genus Artemia; species Artemia franciscana. The sequence continues at coordinate 48,036,395 of NC_088872.1, read as the reverse complement.
TCCCCCACGCTGCAGGATAACACGCAGCAAGTTATATTGACCTTTTTAAGATTCCAACAAACACAAAGTAGAAAGAATAGGGAAAATATTTTCAAGATAGTGGACCACTGTCTTGAAAAGATTTTCCCTATTGTTTCTATTTTGTGTTTGTTTGTTATGAAAAGGCAGTGTGGTCTTCGTCGCTATTTTTTTTTAGGAGTCAAAAGTGATTTGAGAGAAACCTACCCCCCCCCCCAAACACACACCCATCATTTCCCCAATTACCTGAAGTCAGCACTTGGATTTGAGCAATTTTGTTAATCGTAGATGAAGGGTCCTGAAATTATATCTTTGAGGACACCCCCCCACCCCTACCTCTGAGGTTTGAGGAATTTGAGGTTTTAATTGGGATTTTACTTATTTGAAGAACCGCTTTGCTTTTACTTGAAAAAGAAGAGCATAAATCTGGCCCTGGAATTGTGAGAAAACCATTTAAAGCCTCTTTTTTAAACTTTTTAGCCATTTAAAATTTCAAAGTATATTGGCTAATTTTATAAGAGGACACTAAAAGTGTCCCCTTTTTGCAGATTTTGACACTTTAGTCCCAAAACGTTTTGGCAACCCTGTTCAAATGGACCTATTAGGAGTTTTAGAAACTCATATCCTAGGGGTAGGAAGCATGAAATTATGTGATATACAATTTTGTTAACTGAGGCCGGAAGGATGGGGTACATAAACTGGGAGTAGGGCTCATGGTGAATAAGGAAGCTGCCAAGTCTTGTTTAGGCTGAGAAGGTATTAATAATAAAATATTAATTGGTCATTTTATTACTAAAAATTTCAGGGTATCAGTTATAGTAGTATATGCCCCTGTAGAACAGACTGACGGAAATATTAGTGACTCAGATAAATTTTACTTACAGTTAAAGGAGCAAATAGACAGGGTCCCAGGTGGAAACATGGTATTGTCACAAGGAGATTTTAACGCCCAGGCTGGTAGAGATAGGAATAAATGGTATCTTAGTCTAGGTAATTTTGATGTAGGAAAGGAAACCAATAACGGCTACAGACTTTTGCAATTTTGTAGGTTTAATAATCCAGTTATGACAAATACTGTGTTTAGTCATAAAATGGCCTATAAGATAACATGGTAGTCGCTTGATGGTAAGACAAGAAACCTTATTGATTATATTATAGTAAACCGAAGACTGGCAGGATCAATACAAGATACTAGGGTATATAGGAGTGCTGTTATTGATGTAAAAGTAAATATCACCATCTAGTAGTTTTCCTTATCTCACTTTAATATTGTGTTATAGACATGTTGTATATAACTAATTATAGTCTATGCTAAATGTCTTATAGTTATATATAGTTCAACTATAAGACATATACTTATATGCTCTATGTCAGGTTTTCTGTTGAGTACTGGGTTTTGTATTAATTCATTCCCGTTTTCCGGATAAGATATGTTTCTTACCTTCTTTCCCTTATACAGTTCTTGTACTTTTAAAAGTTTTCTTTTAATTTTTTACTTTATGAATAACTTTTTAGAAAAACTCCGACAATTTTTGGTTGTATATTTTTCAACAAAAACCTATGATTATATGCAGTTTCCTCATTTCTATTTTTCTCGTTTTCAGCACTTTAAGCTAGATTTCTATTGCTAAAATCTCTTTTCCCATCCTCTATTTTTTTCATTTAACTTTTCACTTCTATTTTGGTTCCTCTTCTCTTTACCCTGTTCTTATTTTTTTCATACTTAACCTTTTTCGACAATTTTTGGTAATTTTTCAAATAGCAGCAACAAAAAAAAAGATTAAATGCTGAGTAAAGTGCTAAAAACGACAAAAAAAGAAGAGAGGATTATCTTCTTAATTCGTCGTTTTTGGCACTTTACCCTCGATTTCCCTGGCTTTAATAGTTATTCTTATCCTCTTGTTTTGAGCAGATTTCATTTGCCTTTTCACTTCTCTTTTGTTTCACTTTATTTCATTTTTTTTTTCAATGAAAATACTAAAAATTGTATTTTTCCGCAGAAGTACCAAAAAACATTATCAAACAGTTCGTAGTAACGAACTTTCCTTGAGAGCTGTGGGGTATGAGGTTGTCTTCGTCACATACATAATACCCGGACCCTTCATCTATAACAAACAAAACTGTTATCTCTAAGTTTTGATTGCAGGCGTTTGGGGAAATGGTTGGTGTAGGGTAGTAGGTAGACACGAGGTGTGTGTGGGGAGGGGGAGGTATCCACCCTCTGATCATTTTAAATCTCAAGAAGGGCACTTAAACTTCCGATTAGCAATCCAATGAGCCTCCTCGGAAGTTTATATCATCGATCACCCTTTCTATATGAACCTTAAATGCCCTCAGGGTATAGACTACAACCCTTGCCCTGAGGGTTTTGGACGGTTGTCATCCTCAAAGACATAATTTTTTGATCTTTAAACTACGTTGAAACAAATAGCTATCTCAAAATTTTGATTGAATGTGATTCGAGAAATGGTTGGCGTGGGAGATGAGTTAGTTGCCCTTTGATCACTTTGATTATTAAAAAGGGCAATAGACCCTTCAATTTACAATCAAATGAGCCCTTTCTAGTTCCCACGACAACTTCTTTGTTGTCCTGAGGCCAAAGTAGTTTCAATGATTTAAACAACATGAAAATTGCAACTTGGAATGTTACGACGTTAAAACATGACTATCGTATCGGCGTTTTGACTGACGAATTCATAGGATTCGAACTGGACCTATTAGGAGTTTCAGAAACTCATATCCTAGGGGCAGGAAGCATGAAATTATGTGATATAGAATTTGTATACTCAGGCAGGAAGATCGTATTTTCTTATGGCTCGAAGCTTGTTGCATCCTCGAAACTCGCTTATTACAATAATTACTAATTAAAATGTAATTTGTCGAATCATTCTAAAATCACTTTCATCGATGACTGGCAACTCGGGTTCCCTCTTGTTCGTTTTTCTTCTTTCTTCTTTGCATTGTTGTTAGTTCTGAGCAGGGCTGTATCAATTTTCCTTCCATTTTCCTTCCTTTCCATTTCCTTTCAACTCTGAAAATTGTTGTCTAAACCATTTTATTTTCAATTTGTCTTATTTTACATTTTTTTTTTTCAGAAAGCAAAGCGAAACAGGATTCTGATGGAATCAGAAGAAGAAAAAAGGGTCCACTTTAATTGGTTGATTATGCAGTAATTTCCCAAATGTCCGGAGGTTTGAGCTTTTGTGGGCTACAACAAGTAAAAGGTAACAACGGAGACATCAAGTATCGACAATTAAATCGGCAATTATTCTATTTTGTTGGGGAAATTCAGCTACGCAATAGTGAATACATATCATTTGAGACCACGTTTAAAGTAAAAAGTGTTCAACACTTTAAAAACATATTGACGAAAGAAGTGAGAAGTAAATATGGCTTTGACGTTGGAATCGACATCGAAGGCTGCGGAATCGAAAGTAAAATAGCAAGTAAAAATAATTCAGGGGAATCTTCGTCAAAAAGTGTAAAATACAGCAGAAAAGACTTTTTTTGTTACAAATTTCGACCAGTTGGTTGTTTTACAATTGACACGGAGATAAGACGACTAACCAAGAGCGCTGTGATGGATTTAGAATGTTTAAAAATGAAGGAGGACGCTTTGAAGTCTCTACATAAATTTGGCTCTCACTACCCTGCCCCCACAAATTCGTTTCATTATGGAGGGGTAGAAATATCTCATGGATCAGAAACATACATTGAAAAAAAATACACGCAATGGAAAACAAAAGCTAAGAAAAATTCAGCCAGTTTGAAAACTAAAATAGGGCCCATAAATCTTGGAGGAGCAAGTTTTGAAAAGGACATGGGAAACAATAATGAGGTCAATGAAGGAAACTCAAGATCTATTGATGTAGGCTTCTTATCATGTGATTGGGTGGACTATTCCTCAGAAGAGGAATTTATAAACCAAGTCTTATCAAATCCGAGGCATGGAAGAATCATAACTAGAGGACATGACATTGTACCAGTTTGGGATCTAATTAAAGACCAATATCCGGTCCAGGCTGAGATAATAAGAAACGCATGGATTGAAAATGAAAAAGAAATGAGTGGTGACAGTGAAAGAAGACGTCTGGCTAGTGTTGATGAAAGTGAGAGAAGGCGTGATGAAAGTGAGGGAAGAGTTTTTCGGCTGAAAATCTCGAGTCTGCCGAAAAAGGTGAAGAAGGCGTCTGGCTGCTTCTGAAACTATTCTGGATCTAAAATTTGGATTATTTTTGTCCTGATATGAAATTTTTTCTGCTGATAGTTAGGGTCTTATACTTCCTAGAATCTGTCATTTCAAGATAGGTGATTCCTGTTTTTAAACTTAAAAAACTGGGCACGAATCCACCCTCTATGTCTTCCCGTCCTGTATTTTCTGCTTTTTTTTTCATTTAGCTTTTTACTTCTATTTTTTCTTCATTTCTTTACCCTGTTCTTATTTTTCTTTACTTAATCTTTTTTGATAATTTTAGGTTTATAACTACAAAGTAAAAGAACTACAAAGTGAAACAAAGTTCAAATAACTACAAAAAAAAGATTAAATGCAGTATACTCTCTTCTTTTTCCTCGTTTTAGCACTTTACCCTCGATTTCTCTAGCTCCAACCGTTATTCTCATCCTCTTAATTTGCACTTTTTTTCAAATGCCTTTTCACTTCTCTTTTGTTGCTTTTATTTACTTCACCTTTTTCTTGAAAATATTTTGGTTTCTTTTTCAGATATCCAAAAAAGATTATTTGCAGTTTCTCACTTTTTTTTTCCTCATTTTCAGCACTTTACCCTCGATTTCTCTAGCTCCAATTTCGTTTCTCATCCTTTATTTTGCGCCTTTTTTCATTTCACTTGCCTACTTTTTTTCTCTTTACCCTTTTCTATACTCTTGCTACTGATATTTTTTTTTTTTTTTGGTTTATGGCTAGTTGTTTTCTACTTATTATTTCAGTGATTTCTTAAGTGCAATCAATGCTAAAATGTGAATCAAATCGATAAACTAATTACCTGATCGTTCCTTTGTTTTGTGATTATTATATCACATATCTTTTGTGTTTTTTGTGATTATTCGTATATGATGAACCGGTATAAGATTCAACTGTGAATCTAGTTGTATACTAGTTAGTAAATAGCTTTGAATTAGACATAGGCTGGTATATTCTATGTAAGACTTCGGCGTAAAAGTATCTATGTGCTAAAAGCTGTTTTTATTGATTCCCAGTAATTTTGGACCAGTTTGGACCGGATATTGGTCTTTAATTAGATCCCAGACTGGTACAATGTCATGTCCTATAGTTATGATTCTTCCATGCTTCGGATTTGATAAGACTTGCTTTATAAATTTCTCTTCTGAGGAATAGTCCATCCAATCACATGATAAGAAGCCTACATCAATAGATCTTGAGTTTCCTTCATTGACCTCATTATTTCCCATTTCCTTTTCAAAGCTTACTCCTCCAAGATTTACGGGCCCCATTTTAGCTTTCAAACTGGCTGAATTTGTCTTAGTTTTTGTTTTCCTTAACGTGTTTTTATTTTCAACGTATGTTTCTGATCCATGAGATATTTCTACCCCTCCATAATGAAACGAATTTGTGGGGGCAGGGTAGTGAGAGCCAAATTTATGTAGAAACTTCAAAGCGTCCTCCTTCGTTTTTAAACATTCTAAATCCATCACAGCGCTCTCTGTTAGTCGTCTTATCTTAGTGTCAATTGTAAAACAACCAACTGGTCGAAATTTGTAACAACAAAAGTCTTTTCGGCTGTATTTTACACTTTTTGACGAAGATTCCCCTGACTTATTTTTAATTGTTATTTTACTTTCGATTCCGCAGCCTTCGATGTCGATTCCAACGTCAAAGCCATATTTACTTCTCATTTCTTCCGTCAATATGTTTTTAAAGTGTTGAACACTTTTTACTTCAACCGTGGTCTTAAATGGTATGTATTCACTATTGCGTAGCTGAATTTCCCCAGCAAAATAAAATAAAGGCCGATTTAATTGTCGGTACTTGATGTCTCCGTTGTTACCTTTTACTTGTTGTAGCCCACAAAAGCTCAAACCTCCGGACATTGAGAAACCTCCGATAGAAGCTGGCCAATATGTTGTTTAAAATATTTTCAATTTTGATCACCTAATTTAGCACTTTTCTTCAAATTTCTTTTGACTTCTAAGAGCCATTTTAAAAGATCCTATTTTCTTATGGCTCGAAGCTTGTTGCATCCTCGAAACTCGCTTATTACAGCAATTACTAATGAAAATGTAATTTGTCGAATAATTCTAAAATCACTTTCATCGATGACTGGCACCTCTGGTTCCCTCTTGTTCGTTTTTCTTCATTCTTCTTTGCATTATTATTAGTTCTGAACAGGGCCGTTTCCAAGGTGGTACCCAATTTGAATCCCCTCCTTCCCAAAATTTTTGTCCAACCTGTAAAAAACTAACAAAATACGAGTGAACAAATTTTTGTTGCGTTTAAAAAAGTACCCCTCTCTTCGAACAATCTTGGATTAGGTCCTGGTTCCTAACTTGTTTTATCTCCACGACTTATGATTCTTGCTTATGCTTGGAATGATGATTGTTGATATGTTTTGCTTGTTCCTCGCTATATGTTTATCTAAGCATCTGACTTGAATAATGTTGGACTTGCTATTTTCGATTCTTGTAATAAATTACTCAAAGCTCAACTAACCTTTCCTTTTTAACTTGACTTTTTTAGTTTGTATCAGTTTGAACTGTACCCAACGGTAAGGTTGTCAATTATGGGTCGGATGACCCCATAGTTAAAAAAAATATCTTTTTTTATCTTCTTTTTAAAATCAAAATTGACCAACCCAATATTCTTGAAAACATCTTTATTTTGACATCTTCATTAAAAAAAAAAAAAAAAAAATCACACCCCTTTCCATATTCCTTCATTTTATTGAATTGGCGCCATTGTCTGGTTTTCATCAATTGCAATTATTGAACTTAATTGAGGCTCATTCTTATCCTTAGTTTCAACAGAGGCTTGACCAACGTACAGTTCTCAAGTCTCGCCTATGATGAATATAATCGCCATAATCGTGTTCGTAACGAATCACACGGGTGGAAGCCCCCCCCCCCCCGCAACAAAAAAAAATATTCGCTCCATTTTTAAATGGCCTTAAATGAGCAGTTAGATTGGGGTAAATTATTCTCCAAGCCCATACATTCCAAATTGCTAATCCACTTTCAAATGTGTGCTTGTTTTAAGTTACAATGTAAATAATATTATTTAAGATTGAAACTAAGATGCTATAAATTACAAGATGAGAATAGAATTAGTAATTTGTATTTCCTAACAATAATTTATTCAAGACCCACCATGAAAAGACGAAAAAAGTTAATTAATGAGTTATCAAGACAAAGGAAATCAAATAGAAAAATAAAACGACCAGATGAAAAATAAGAAGACCATGGAGGGGCTCAGACTTTTTATTAGCAGAATCGGGTAAATAAATCTGGAGCTTTGAAATTCTATAGTTTTTTTCTGATAAAGAGTGGCTAACATACCTCGGTGGCCAACACAACAACTAGTTGCAAATACTGTATATCCAGCTTGTGTTTACGGTTGATTTAACCAGAAGTCCCACAATTCGAAGCATCAACGCTTCAATGTGTTCTGCAAATGAAAGGATTTTCTCTGACCAGTACGCGAGAAGATATGTTACCCGCTGCGTCGAAATCATCTAGCCTTATTGTATGATGGTTGGTCTTAATCAGTTTCTCCCCCTCTTCCAAGTAGAAAATGTTTTCTTTTCAGGTGTAGTTCTACACCTGAGTGTAGTTCTGTTACCATAAAATTTTATATTGTACGACATCTGTTATAAAAAATGCCACCATGTGCCAACAAATAAAATAAAAGTGACCTATAATAAGTAAATAAGCATCTTATTTACAGGCACGCCAATCGAGGGTGAGCAGGAGGGATTCTCCTTGTATTTTTCGTATTTTCAGTGAGAAATTACCTTTTTTTGTATTTACACTGAAAAACCAGCCAAACTGCCCCTCCTGGATTTTGAAAAATATACCCCCACCATACATTTTCGTGAATTAATGTCCTGTTTATTCATGTAATTAAATTTGCATAGAAGCTACGCTATAATAACGTGCAGTCTTCAATGTCACCCATCTCTGAGGAATCTTTGTCGCCTAATGCATTATAACCAACGATACTGGTATTAGCTTCTAATCACAGTATTCAGGTCAGATACTTCAAATTCCACACGGAAAAAGATGTTATTCCTTAAATTCTTCATTATGTAAAAAAAAATATTGTCAAAGTTAATGAACGAGTTGATTCACCTAGGGTCACAAGAAATCACTACTTAGCTTATGCTATTTTGGGTCAATCAGACAATAAGAAATGGTTGAAATAAAAAAGTTAAAGTAAATAATACGGCACCAGAAATTTACACACCCATACCGGCGTTACCGATCTGCGCTTCATGACCTTTCAGGCCGGAATTGCAATAAGGGGCTGGCGGTCAGCCATCCTCTGCTTTTGCAAACCCTTCCTGTTTATCTTCCCCAGATTTCTCCTGGTACACATTTATAGCTGGTTCGAGTCAATATCACTGACACCCGTTCTAGCACGTACGTAAGGGGGGGGGGCTATAGGGCTCGGTCCCCCTCCCCGAAATTTTGTGAAACGTTTAATTTCCCCATGGTTTCTTGGGATTTCTGGCTAAAGTATGACATTTATTAAGAATCTAGATACATGTGTGAAGCCTTTTTGGGGAGATTTTACAGCATAACATTATCCGGTAAGTTACTGCCCAATTATTAACCCATTTTCTGTCTAACTTCTTACCCTCTTTGAATTAATTAGCAATTGTACTTTTTTTTTTTTTGTAAAGAGAGTTAGCTTTCCACAGGAAAATAGAATTATCCTTGATATTAGTGCGTTTGTCCCCCCTTTTCAGGATAAAGTACAGCTTTTAATGGATCAAATTTGGAAACTATCATTTTTATTAAAATCTACGTTTTCGCAATTGAAGAACTACCCCCACAGCACCCATATTGCACTGTTAACCCCAAAATTCCCTTTCAGTGGGATATAATAGATTAATCACTGGTTGTAAATCGCTATGAACATAATCTGAGCCTAAAACGTACTTTTGAGGCTTCAGTCTTCTTCCCAACATCCACTACAATACTACAGATTAAACTTATCTGTATTTTTGATATACGTGCTTTTTGCATAACTAATTAAAAAAAATGCTACTTTATATCTGCTGTTTCGAAAATTTTGGCCCCCCCACCCTAAAAAAAAAATTCCTGCGGACGTGCCTGCACCCGTTCCAAACCAAAGAACTAGTGACACCAGGACTACTCTAACCTGTCCAATATAAACCAAAGACTTGAAAATAGATTTGATTGCACATATTTTAGCCAAAAAAAAAGATTATTTGGGGTTTTCGACATTGAAATATTAAAGATAAACTATGTTGACCATACTCAAAAGATACTAAATAAAAAGAAAACTTAGCCAGAAGACGCTGAAGACAAAATCACAGGTTTGTGTGAAAGGTATAATCGGGTAAATTCAAGTGTGACAGTCACGATAACATTTTTTTAATACCTATATAAATCTTCCTTTTGAAAACTTCCTTATCACCTAAGTCTTACGTTTTATGTCGGAAACTACCTAGCGTTTGGTCTTCCATCATCTGCGTTGGGAAATGCTTTTGTTTTAGGAAATAATGGCCGTAGCGGGAGGGGCTTGTTTGCTCTAAAAAATCTTTAACTCGTAAAAAGACCTCTATAACATCCGATTTCAAATCAAATGAGACCCAACTGAATTTTATACGACAGCCTATTCCATATAAACCTTATATGCTCTTCCGGGTATGACTTATAACTCTTTCCCTAATGTTCTAGGGGGTTGTGTCAACCCTGGAAGCATTGTTATATGTTATTCGGACTATTTTAAACAAAATGGAAACTGCACAATTTCAATCAGATACGTTTGGTTAAAAGAGGAACAGTTGGGGGGAAGGACAAGTTGATCTTCATCACTTTTAACTATTAAAACGGAGCCAGAACTTTAAATTTAAACCAAATGAGTCACCTCTAAAGTATAAATAATCATCCCTTCCATTAGAACCTTAAATCCCCAAAGGGTATACATTACAACCATCACCCCCAAGCTCTGGCAATTTCTATCAACCCCAAAAGCCTTGTAATATGATGTTTGAGCTGTTTTGAATCGACTGACTGTCTCAAAATTTCTATTCGATGGATCTCGAGGAAACACGACGTGTGTCGGGGGTGTTTGCGATCTGACTTTGACTCTTAAATGTCACTAGAACTTCTGATTACCAGTCCAGTGAGTCCCCTTCAAAGCATATACGACCACCCTTTCTATACAAACCTCTATGTCCCTTGGATATGACTTACAACTCTTTCCCTGAGAGCTGGGGGGGGGGCTTTTATCCTCACAAATATAATTTAAAGACCCTTCAACTATAATGAACAAATTTGCTCAATCCAAGACGGGTGGGTGTGTGTGTGTGGGGGGGGGGGCTGGATGATCTCAAATCACTTTTGACTAAAAAAAATAGCGACGCCTTAAAAAAAAAAAAACACTGCCTTTCAATAACAATTAAACACAAAGTAGAAACAATAGGGAAAATCTTTTCAAGACAGTGGTCCACTATCTTGAAAAGATTTTCCCTGTTGTCTCTACTTTGTGTTTGTTTGACTCTTAAAAAAAATCATTATAATGATTATAATGCGCGTTATCCTTTGGCGTTGGGGGTGTTATCTTCAAAGAAATAGTTTCCAGACCCTTCAACTACACTGAGCAAAATTGATATCTCCAAATTTTAATTGGATGTCTTTTGCGAAATGATATGCGTGGATGGGTGGGGGTTGGGGGCTTGTTTCTGTCAAATCACTCTTTGCTATTGAACAGGGCACTATAACTTCCAAATTTCAAATCAAATGAGCTGCATTTTGAAAAAAAGGGGTTCGCAATGGCCGGGGGGGGGGCCTAATTTTCACGATCATTTATGACTCTCACTCTTACGGTTTGTACAACCGTACCTTCCATAAAAACCTTAAATGCCCCCAGGGCATAGCTTACAACCCTTGCCCCAAGGATCTGGGGGTTTGTTTCAACCCCAAAAGCCTTGTTATTGGATCATTTTGAACAAAATGACTATCTTAAAATTTCTATCTGACGCACTGCGGGAAAATACGAGGTGAGGGGAGGTATCTGCCCTCCGATCACTTTACTTTTAAAAGCGGCACTAGAACTTCTGAGTATCCATCCAATGAGCCGCCTCCGAAGTTTATATGACCATATTTTTTATAAAAACCTTACATGGTCCCAAGGATTAAACTTCAGCCCTTTCCGAAAGGGCTGTGGGGAAGGGAGGTTTTCATCCTCAAAAACATAATTTCTGGACTTTTAAACTATGTTGAACAAAACGTTTATCTAAAATTTTGACACGATGTGTTTGGAATAAAATGAGGATCGAGGGTGGTTGCACTCCTATCACTCTCGACTATTAAAAAGTGCACTAGCCCCTTCAATTTCCAATTGATTGAGTCTTTAACGAAGTTTCTACGATAATTCCTTCGATAAGAAGTGCCCTGGTCTAAAAAAAAAATAATAATAATAATAATACATTTTACCAATATCGTTCTTTACTTAGGCACTGTCTATGATTGATATGATCTCCCTTATCATTTCCTGAAAGTTCCAAATTAATTTACTCAGTCATTTTTGAGTTAAAGCCTTTTGATGCTCACTGGGTATTACTTAAAGTCCTTGCTCCAGGGCTGTGGTGGTTTATAAACCTTAAAAGCCTTGTTACATGAACTTTGGACTAGTTAAACAAGATTGACATCACAAATTTTCGCAAGATGCATTTGATGAAACGAAGGGTAGTTGGGTGGGGGGGGGCTAGTGTACCTCTATCACTTTTGACTCTTTAAAAGGAACTAAAATTTCATAATTCAACCATATGAGCCACCTCTAAAGTTTAAATAACCATCTCTTCCGTAAGAACATTAAGTGCCCCAGGGGCCTAACTTACAACCATCGCCCACAGGCTCTGGTGGCTTGTATGAACTCCAAAAGCCTTTATATATGATCTTTCGACTATTTTGAATAAAAGGACTATCTAAAAATTTATATTGCATGCATCTCGGGAAAACACGACGTGTGTGGTAGCTGCGCTCTGATCACATTGACTCTTAAAAGGGCACTAGAACTAACCAATCTAATTAGTCCCCTCCAGAACGTATAAGAACACTCTTTCTACAAATCAATATATGCCTCCGGGACATAACTTAAAACTTTTTCTCTGAGAGCTGTGTGGGAGGGAGGTTGTTTTCGTCACAGACATAATTTCCTGACCCTTAATCTACAACAAACAAAACTGTTATCTCTAAGTTTTATTGGAGGCGTTCGGGGAGATGGTGGGTGTGGAGGAATCGGCATGCAAAAGGTGTGTGGGGAGGGGGATGTATCCACCCTCTGATCACTTTAAGTCTAAAAAGGGCACTTATACTTCCAATTAGCAATCCAATGAGTCTCCTCCGAAGTTTGTATGATCACCCTTTCTATATGAATCTTAAATGCCCCAGGGTATAGATTAAAACCCTTGCCCTGAGGGTTTCCGAGGGTTGTCATCCTCAAAGACATAATTTTCGGATCTTTCAACTACGTTGAACCAAATAGCCATCTCAAAATTTTGATTGAATGTGGTTTTGGAAATTTTTGCCGTTGGAAATGAGTTAGTTGCCCTCCAATTACTTTTGACTATTAGAAAGGGCAATAGACGCTTTCATTTTCCAATCAAATGAGCCCTTTCCAAAGTTTCCACGACAACTTCTTTGTTGTCTTGAGGCCAAAGTAGTTTCAATGATTTAAAGAACATGAAAATCGGAACTTGGAATGTTACGACGTTAAAACATGACAATCGTATCGGCTGACTGACAAATTCATACGATTCGAGCTAAACCTGTTAGGAGTGTCAGAAACTCATATCCTAGAGGTAGGAAGCATGAAATCATATGATATAGAATTTGTTTAGTCAGGCAGGAAGGATGGGGTACATAAACTGGGAGTAGGGTTCATGGTGAATAAGGAAGCTGCCAAGTCTTGTTTAGGCTGGGAAGGTATTAATAATAGAATATTAATTTCTCTTTTTTTTACTAAAAAGTTCAGGGTATCAGTTATATGCTGATACAGGTATATGCCCCTGTAGAACAGACTGACGGAGATACTAGTGACCAGAGGCGCCATTTGGGCCAAATCTTGGGGTGGGCATGAACTCCATCTGGGCCCTCCCCCCGATTCACTTTGTTTCGCGTAAGAAAAATCCGAGTTTTGGCAGCACATTGATCAAATATTCTAAGTAAAAATACATTTTCAGCACCCGTGTGTTGCTTGGAAATGTACTGTAACCAAATGTGGAACTCAGCCACACTGACCTCTAAGATTAATTATAACAACGAAGAATACAATCAATGAGGTTAATTGATTAAACTGAAAGTGGAAAATTCAACCAGACTACAGGCTGGCATTTCTCAGCGAGAAACTTTCTTATTTAAGTAAACAATACGTCGGTGAAAGTGATCTTCATTGTTATGCTGAGGGTTGTTACCAAAATCTTAGTGTCCCTTAAGCAGAAATCTTCCAGATCAAATATATTTACAAAAAGCAAAAACATAACAAGAAAAAAATATATAACAACATTCAAGGTAACAAGGGGAACCGCCGAGCTTTCATCTTTGCAAAATCGTCAACAAG
>NC_088872.1:48008600-48022494 GCF_032884065.1 Artemia franciscana | reverse complement strand
AACAAGACGAGATTCTATATATATAAATATAAGTTGTCTGTCTGTTATGTCTGTTACACTTTGTCTGTTAATCGGCTTGCTTGAATAATCAAATATCTTTGAAAAGACAACAGTATTAAAAGAGATTAAATTGCTTAAAGAGTAAAAAACTGGTAACTTCAAAAATCTATCTATCTATCTATCTATATATATAAAAATAAGTTGTCTGTCTGTTATGTCTGTTACACTTTTTAATTTCAACTCTGGTCACTATTACGTTTACAGGCGAACGTTGGAAGGCACATGGTGTCTCTGCGATGATTCAAATGTGAAATTGATGGGAAAGCAAGCAATGGACTGCTCAGGTATGACTTTTGCTGTTCTTCAAAGATGTAGCTAATTTTTTTTTTGTCTATGTTTTAATCTAAATTATACATAAATGAAATATAACATAAGGGATCATATTTTAAAGTGATTTTAGCTTGTTTTTTTTTCAAGTTTGGAATTAAAGTACACTTAAGTGAATTCTAGCTTTTGCACTAAATACTAACATCTCAGAAGTATTCACCTGCTTCTAGTCTCTCTCTAGATACTTAATAGAAAATTATTATTTTTTTTAAATCAATAGGGAATTTATTGATTTTTAAGACAATGTGGTAGTATAAACTAAAGACTGAAGTGACATTTGTACATGAATGAACTTTACATTGGTTTGCTGGTTGGTTAGATACACTAGAAGCTGGAATCATAGCTGATAGTGAACCAAAGGTACACCAGCATACCAGGAAAACCTGACGTGGAAGCCTCGTACCTGGGCACCACGAATAAGACTGCTGGCTGGTTACATACACTTGACGCTAAAATCTTAGCTGATGGTGAACCAAAGGCACGCCAGCACACCTGAAAAACTTGGTGTTGTAGCCCAGTGCCTTGGGCATATCGAACATTCAGCGTATCAGAGAACCCTACTGTAGAAGTTTCAAGCTCCTATCTACAAAAATGTGGAATTTTGTATTTTTTGCCAGAAGACAAATCACGGGTGGGTGTTTATTTGTTTGTTTTTTCTTTTTCCCAGGGGTCATCGTATTGATCAAGTGGTCCTAGAATGCCGCAAGAGGGCTCATTCTAACGGGAATGAAAAGTTCTAGTGCCCTTTTTTAATGACCAAAAAAATTGGAGGGCATCTAGGCCTCCAATTTTGGAGGCATAGGAGGAGGGGCATAGGAGGAGATAAATACCTCGCTCTTTATGCTAAAGTATTTTTTAGTAATTTCAACTATTTATTCTACGGTCTT
Source organism: Artemia franciscana (assembly GCF_032884065.1). NCBI lineage: Eukaryota > Metazoa > Arthropoda > Branchiopoda > Anostraca > Artemiidae > Artemia > Artemia franciscana. The sequence continues at coordinate 48,021,220 of NC_088872.1, read as the reverse complement.
TCTGATTAAGGGGTCATTCTTAAAGAATTGGGACAAAACTTACGATTTAGTGTAAAGAGCGAGGTATTAACGAGGGTACAAACACCCATGTATACATAATAAAAATATAAAATTATGAAAGTTTGTTACGTAAGTTAATTTTTAAGTTACGTGTATTTTTTTACTAATACAAACATTCGTTAAAAATTAAAAGTTCTAGTTGCATTTTTAAGTAACCGAAAAATTGGAGGGAAACTAGACCTCCTTTTCCACCCCTTATTCTCAAAATCGTCTGATCGAAACTAAGAGAAAGCCATTTAGCCAAAAAAAGAATGAATATACAAATTTCATTTTAATAATTTATGTAACAAACTAGTAATCAAACAACCAAAACAAGTAAATCATCGAAAATCAAATATAAAAAGTAATAAAATTGACAAAGGTAGGTCCTAAAAAACATAAACATGAAGAGGTTTATATATATATATATATATATATATATATATATATATATATATATATATATATATATATATATATATATATATATATATATATATATATATATATATATATATATGTTTTTAACTACGTAAAACTTGCGTCAGGTTTACCGACTCTTGAACATGCAACATATAATTGTCCATGGGAAAAACAATCCGTATTCAGATCTATACCTCATGATTCTAATGATTGCCCTTGAGCTTTGTTGATGGTGATTGCTAATCGAATATTCCCTGTGTCGCCGTCGTCATTTATATATCCCCCTGTGCCCCCTGGCGTCCCTGTTGTAGTTGTTTCCCTGTGATTCGGTCGTCATTTATATTCCCTGTGTCCCGGTCGTCATTTGTGTCCCGGTGTCCCAATCTGTAATTTCTCTTTGTGTGTCCCGGTCTTCATTTATATTCGCTGTATCCCGGTGTCCCGGTCGTCACTTGTGTCCCGGTGTCCTGGTCTGTATATACATTCGTTTTTGAATCGGTCTTTTTTTAGTTTTTAGTTTTTTACCTTTTTTTAGTGTTTTTTAGTTATACCTCATGATTCTAATGATTGCCCTTGAGCTTTGTTGATGGTGATTGCTAATCGAACATTTCCTTTGTCCCCGTCGTCTTTTTTTTTTAGTTTTTAGTTTTTTCTTTTTAGTTTTTTTTGTAGTTTTTATCTCGCCAAGGTTCAAACCTGCAACCTCTCGGACCTAGAACCTGGAACAAAAGGCGTTACCAACTCAGCTACATCGAGCTTGAATACATTCGTTTTTGTATTGGTATATGATGAAATAATTCAGATGTCATATGCAGACGGAAAGACAGACAGACAGACAGACAGACAACTTATTTTATAGATTAAGATGTAATAAACCTCAAGATTTAAGTATCTGTTTTAAGGTTTTCGAATTACTTTAATCTATTGTAAAAATATTTTGAAATATTTATGCAATTCCCAGTTTTTACATTTTTAGTTTCAGTTATCATTTTCTTCTTTATTTTTGAGACGTAAATACATATCGCTGAACCTGTGTTGGCATATTCTCTTGAAGCCGCAAGCCTGTTTTCACGTTGCTCTTGTGATTCCTCGGCACGCTTTCTGTGCTTACTTTCTCTATCAGCCGCAAGCCTGTTTTCTTGCTGTTCTTGTGATTCCTCGGCAAGCTTTCTAAGCTATGATCAGCACAAATTTCTTAATATCACATAAAAAGTTTTCATTTTACAAAAAGACCATATATTAGTAAACTCCCAATGTTACAATAAGAAAAATATTAAAAATGTTGAGCATCAGATTTTGATTTAACATCAGTAAATTAGAACTCAGCGCCATCTCAAGTTGGCCTATTTGTGTTCGATTTCCATGAAGAGTTACCTCAAGAAATTTATTGAAAATTTTCATCGCAGAAAAGATGCATCAACGTTCCTTAAAATAGTATAACTTGGTGTCCAGAAAATATAAGACCTTTGATTTGTTAAATAAAAATTATTACTGATTTCAATTTGGCCTAATCTCTCCAAACATTTGCACATTCACAACATCTTAAAATGATAGTCATAGGCTCATCTGCAGACCGAGTCTGTATTTGCATAAAATGAGCTTTTCCAAAGCCACATTTTGGACACTGAGCGTCTGTTGTATCAGCATTCTTCCAAGTATCTGAGCCACCAATTATGTCATCTACCTCCTAAAAGAGGAACGATATTTAGATCAATCGAACAATTTTCATGATTTGTCCTGCAATTTTTCAAATCAACCATAGAATTCGCTTTTTTTTTTAGCTTCGAGTCTGCTTTGAGTGAGTGAGTGATCGAGTGAGTGAGTGAGTGAGTGAGAGAGAGAGAGAGAGAGGGAGGGAGGGAGAGAGAGAAAGAGGGGGGATGAGAGAGATTTGACTCTGTCTCTTAATTCTTCTTTATAAAACAGTAAAAAACTTTAGCGTAAAGAGCGGGGCGTTGATGAGGAAGCAGCCTCTTTCATATACGAAGTAATTTCTGTTCGTTTTAAGTTTTAATGTCGCTCCTTACTTTCAGTTAAAAAAACTTGTTTTTTTTTTTTATTTAATTTCTGAACGTTTTTGAATCAATGCATGTTTTGATTTTGGCTCTCCGCAGAGGAATAATTAAAACGAAATTATGTATTTTTTTTTTTGGCCAAATGGCTTTCTCATAATTTTGATCGAATGATTTTGAGAAAAAAAGAGCAGGGGAGGAAGCCTAGTTGCCCTCCGATTTTTTGGTTAATTAAAAAGGCAACTAGAACTTTTAATTTTTTACGAATATTTTAATTAGTAAAAAATTTACGTAACTTATAAATTAGCTTACGTAAAGGACTTTTGTATTCTCATATTTTTATTACATATATGAGGAGGTTCACCCCCTTTTCAGATCCTCGCTCTTTACACTAAAGCTTAAATTTTGTCCCAATTCATTAAGAATGACCCCAGAATCACAAAAGCCGTAGAATAAATAGCTGAAATTGCTAAAAATACTTTAGCGTAAAGAGCGAGGTATTAGGAGGAGGTGAGCCCCTCAAATGGGTAATAATTTCTGTTTGTTTTAAGTTTTAATGCTGTTCCTTACTTCCAGCTGAAAGAACTTTTTCATATTTATTTTTTCATTGTTTCTTTTTTAATAATACTAGTAAATCCTGCGCTCCCTTCATGGAGATTTTCTTCCCCCATGACAAATTATTGATGGAAAGTTCCCCCAGCATATCCCTCTCTTCTCAACCCCCCCCCCCCCCCCCCCCCCCCCCAACCAAAACAATCCTCCTGAAGACGCCTGTACACTTCCCAATAACCATTACTATATGTAAGCATTGGTCAAAGTTTGTAACTTGTTGCCCCTCCCATGGGGACTGTGGAGGAGCAAGTCGTCCCCGAAGACATAGTTATAAGGTTTTTCGACTACGTTGAATAAAATGGCTATCTCAGAATTTTGATCCGTTGACTTTGGTAAAATAATTAGCGTGGGAGGGGGCCTAGGTGCCCTCCAATTATTTTGGTCACTTAAAAAGGGCACTAGAACTTTTCATTTCCGTTAGAATGAGCCCTCTTGCAATATTCTAGGACAACTGGGTCGATACGATCACCCCTGGGGAAAAAAAACAACAAAAAAACAAAAAAACAAATTAACACGCATCCGTGATCTGCCTTCTGGCAAAAAATACAAAATTCCACATTTTTGTAGATAGGAGCTTGAAACTTCTACAGTAGGGTTCTCTGATACGCTGAATCTGATGGTGTGATTCTCGTTAAGATTCTATGACTTTCCCCCTATTTTCTAAAATAACGCAAATTTTCTCTGGCTCGTAACTTTTGATGGGTAGGACTAAACTTGATGAAACTTATATATTTAAAATCAGCATTAAAATGCAATTCTTTTGATGCAGGTATTGGTATCCAAATTCCATTTTTTAGAATTTTGGTTATTATTGAGCCGGGTCGCTCCTTACTACAGTTCGTTTTTTAATCCGGTTGATTAAAAAAAAAACTTTCTGAAAAACAAGGTTTTCTAAAGAAAAGGCCATATTAAACTCAAGATCAGGAGAAATAGAAACCTACAATAACTCAAACTCAAAACAACCAGAAATTACTATTAATAATAAATGAAACCCAAAACGAACTGATATTAAATAAAAAGTCATGGCAGAAAAACATACAACATGTACTAGTATAAATGAATAAATAAATCTCAAAACGATGAAAGTTTAAGTTGAATATGCAAATCAAGCTTAAAACGAACAAAAATATTTTACTATTGAGGCATAAATGAAACCCAAATCGAACAGAAATTAAATAAACTATCATAAGAAACAAACAAACAATAGTTACTAATATAAATGAGTAAATAAATTTTAAAACTAATGAACCTTAAATTGAATATGGAAATCCAGCTCGAAAACAATAAAAATCTACAAGGAAGAGTTTGGGTTTTGCCTCCTTCTTTGACTGTATGAGTCTAAAAACTACTGCGTCATTGGCGCTTTACTGAAAACTAATTGTCTTGAACAGTCTTGAAAAGTACAAATAAAATCAAACTGAATGTTTGATATATAATACTATTAATTGTTGAAAGCTCATCATTTCAGAATTTTATTTCATTGTAATTTCATTTTCAATTCTAGGGTAACTGGAAAGAAAAACATTTGTAATATAATTCGTTTTAAGTGAAGCACTAATGACATAGCAAGCTTTAGACTTTTACAGTTAAAAAAAACAAGTTTTTTGAAATGAAAGTAAGGAGCGACATTAAAACTTAAAATGAACAGAAATTACTCCGTATATGAAAGGGGCTGTTCCTCCTCGACACCCCGCTCTTTACGCTAAAGTTTTTTATTGTTTTAAAAAGTAGAGTTGCGAGTAAGAATCAAACTTTAGCGCAAGGAGCGGGGTGTCGAGGAGGAAAAGCCCCTTTCATATACGGAGTAATTTCTGTTCGCTTTAAGTTTTAACGTCGCTCCTTACTTTCATTTCAAAAACTTGTTTTTTTTTATTTAATTTCTGAAAGTTTTTGAATTAATGCTTGTCTGATTTTGGCTCTCTGTACATAAATTATTAAAATGAAATTTGCATTTTAATTCTTGTTTTGGCTAAATGGCTTTCTCTTAGTTTTGATCAGACGATTTTGAGAAATAAGGGGTGGGGAAGGAGGCCTAGTTGCCCTCCGATTTTTCGGTTACTTAAAAAGGCAACTAGATCTTTTAATTTTTAACGAACGTTTTTATTAGTAAACCAAATACGTAACTTAAGAATTAACTTACGTAACAAACTTTTATATTCTTATATTTTTGATTATACATATGAGAGGGTTGGTCCCTTCGTTAATACCTTGCTCTTCACACTAAATCTTGTTTTGTCCCAATTCCTTAAGAATGACCCCTGAATCAGAAAGGCCGAAGAATAAATAGTTGAAATAACTTAAATTTTTTTTAGCATAAACGGCGAAGTATTTATCTCCTCCTAAATACCTCGCTCTTTATGCTAAAGTATTTCTAGAACCCCTCATATGCGTAATAATCTTTGTTTATTTTAAGTTTTAATGCTTCTCCTTACTTTCAATTGAAAAAACTTTTTCATGTTTATATTTTCATTGTTTTTTTTTATAGTAATGCTAGAAAGTCCTGCGCCCTTTTCATTGAATTTCTCTTCCCCCATGAAATATTCCTCCAAAGAAAGATCCTCCCATATAGCCCCCTCTCCTGAACCCCACACCCAAACCAAAAAAATCCCCTTGATAACGTCGGTAAACTTCCCAGTAACTATTACTATATGTAAACATTGGTCAAAGTTTGTAACTTGCAGCCCCTCCCCCAGGGACTGTGGGGGGTAAGTCATCCCCAAAGACATAGTTATTATGGTTTTCGACAATGCGAAACAAAATGGCTATCTCAAAATTTTGATCCGTTGAATTTGGGAAAAAAATGAGCGTGGGAGGGGGCCTAGGTGCCCTCCAATTTTTTTGGTCACTTAAAAAGGGCACTAGAACTTTTTATTTTCGTTAGAATGAGCCCTCTTGCAACACTCTAGGACCACTTGGTCGATACGATGACCCCTGGGAAAAAAACACGAATAAACACGCACCCGTGATTTGTCTTCTGGCAAAAAATACGAAATTCCACATTTTTGTAGATTGGACCTTGAAATTTTTTCTATAGGGTTCTCTGATACGCTGAATGCGATGGTGCGATTTCGTTAAGATCCTGTGACTTTTAGGGGGTGTTACCCCCTATTTTCCAAAATAAGGCAAATTTTCTCAGGCTCGTAAATTTTGATGACAAAGACTGAATTTGATGAAACGTATATATTTAAAATCAGCATAAAAATCCGATTCTTTTGATATATCGTTTAGCATCGAAATTCCGTTTTTTAGAGTTTCGTTTACTATTGAGCCGGGTCGCTCCTTACTACAGTTCGTTACCACGAACTGTTTGATTTCCATATTCGGTTAAGTTTCACTCTAATTGTTATGAGAATATTCCAACCCGCTTGGAAGTGCGTCAAGGTGGTGTTCTTTCACCGTATCTTTTCAGTATTTGGATCCGCAGTGTGTTATACAAAATTATGCCCTTTCTTTTTTGTAATTTGGTAAATGTCTCTTGTATTGCATATGCGGATGATATACTTCTAGATATAGCCGTTCTAGATCTAGCCTCTCGAATTCCGTATCATCTATTTCAAAACATTTCAAAACTGTTGGTCTGTCATTGAATATTGATAAGTGTGAGTACCTAGTCTTTAATGCAAAGTCTATGCCCATTTGAAATCCGCGTTCTAACTTCTCCATCCATTGTGTCTCTGATTTGCGGCGGTCAAGCATTCATATTTATTGGAATCTACTAGCTTTTAGGATCAATATTGTACTGCATATTAAAGAAAACTTAAAGCGGGTTATGGTAAAATAGTAGCTAATCGTGGTCATTATTATCGAAAAGCGCTTGCATTGCTATACACTAGTTTTTGCGACCATTCAATACTTTTCCTATCTGGTATTTCACCTATCCTGAAAAAAAGACAAGATCTGGCTGAATTGTGTATATTATATTTCCGCTATTGTAAGTTTCTGTTTCATGTACCCCGGTCTTATAGGAAAAAGAAAATAATTCGGTATTTCGGGGCTTCTGACATTATTACTCCTTTGCGGAAGTTAGGCTCAAAATTGGAAAAGGATTATATTTTTTCTCTGGGCCCCTTCCACCTCTTAGTTCGTCTATTTTCCCGTTAGTTTTCACCTGTTTTCGCTTTATAGTTGTGTTATCTCTTAGTAGTCCTTTTGTTAATTGAGTTATGGTTGTGGTATAGATGTTTTATCGCTCGTATAGTTGTGTTATTTTCAAATTATACTCAATAATAGAGAGGCTTCGAACACCCTGCATTGTATATTAAGCTCTGAATTTGACGTTTTTTTCTAACGTGACCAGATTTGTCCTGCGCCCTGCGCCCTTTTCATTGAACTTTTCTTCCCCCATGACATATTTCTAAAAGGAAAGATCCTCCCATATAGCCCCCTCCCCTCAACCCTACCCCCAAAACCAAAAAAATCCCCCTGAAAACGTCTGTACACTTCCCAATAACCATTATTATATGTAAACACTGGTCGAAGTTTGTAACTTGCAGCCCCTCCCCCAGGGACTCTGGGGGAGTAAGTCATCCCCAAAGACATAGTTATAATGGTTTTCGACTATGCTGAACAAAATGGCTATCTCAAAATTTTAATCCGTTGACTTTGGGAAAAAATGGGCGTGGGAGGGGGCCTAGATGCCCTCCAATTTTTTTGGTCACTTAAAAAGGGCACTAGAACTTTTCATTTCCGTTAGAATGAGCCCTCTGGCGACATTCTAGGACTACTTGGTCGATACGATGACCCCTGGGGAAAAGAAAGAAAAAAAAAAATAAAATAAACACGCACTCGTGATTTGTCTTCTGGCAAAAAATACAAAATTCCACATTTTTGTAGATAAGAGCTTGAAACTTCTATAGTAGGGTTCTCTGATCCGCTGAATCTGATGGTGTCATTTTCGTTAAGATCCTACGACTTTTAGGGGATGTTTCCCCCTATTTTCCTAAATAAGGCAAATTTTCTCAGGCTCGTAACTTTTGATTGGTAAGACTAAACTTGATGAAACTTATATATTTAAAATCAGCATTAAAATGCGATTCTTTTGATGTAGCTATTGATGTCAAAATTCCATTTTTTAGAGTTTTGGTTACTATTGAGCTGGATCGCTCCTTACTACAGTTCGTTACCACGAACTGTTTGATGGAAGAAGGCAGTATCCAAACTCTTGTTTGTAGTGAAGCTGTATTTGTCTTGAACAGTCTTGGAAAGAAATAATAAAATCAAACTAAATATTTGATATTAGACGATTTTAATTGCTCATCAGTTCAAAATTTAATTTTACTATGATTTTTTTTATTTGTTTTAATGGTGTAATACGTACAAAGGAAAACAATTGTAATGTAATTTTGTTTTCAGTAAAGCGCCAATGGCACAGTAGATTTAAGACTGCAGTGAAAGAAGGAGGCAAAACCCAAACTCTTCTTTTTAGAGATTTTTGTTCGTTTCAAGCTGGAATTGCAAATTCAATTTAAGTTTCACTCGTTTTGAGATTTATTTTCTCATTTATATTAGCAACTATTGTTTTTTTGTTTGCTAGGATTATTTATTTAATTTCTGTTCGTTTTGGGTTTCATTTATGCCTCAATACCAAAATATTTTTGTTCCTTTTAAGCTTGATTTGCATATTCAACTTAAGCTTTACTCATTTTGAGATTTATTTGTTCATTTATATTAGTACATGCTGTAGGTTTTTCGCCATGATCTTTTAGTTAATTTCTGTTCGTTTTGGGTCTTATTCTTTAATAGTTATTTCTAGTTGTTTTCAGTTTGAGCTATTGTAGATTTCTATATCTCCAAATCTTAAGTTTAATATGGCCTTTACTTTTCTTTAGAAAACTTCTTTTTCATAAAGTTTTCTACCAATTAATTTCTCTTCGTTTTTGATTGCCAAAGTTTTTAAGTTTTCACAATTCACAATTCCCTATTTCAAAATATTTTCTTTATTCCAAGATAAATTAACAGTTTTGGCAAATAACTAGTAAATTAAACTAAATATTGGATGTATAATGATGCTAATTGTTGAAAGCTCACCAGCTCAAGATTTTGTTTCACTCTGGCCAGATTTAAAGTTTTGACGCCTCTAGGCCCAAGTGTTTTTGCCGCTCCGCTTCATCAAGATTTTCGGGGAAATCCCGAAAACTTTGGGAAAAGGGAAAGCCGAACTTAGTGGGCCTATTGGTAAATCCTGGTCTTGTTTCACTGCAATTTTCATTTTATTTTCAAGGTCGCAGAAGTACATAATCCTTTTGTAAATTTTTTTTTGTTAATTTTTGTTCGTTTTTTGATTGCAAAAAGTCTCAAGTTTTTAAAAAATTCCTTATTTTAAAATAAGATATTTTTTTTCAACATCAAACTTTCATCAAAGAAACAATATCAAAGTAAGCAAAGTATCAAAGTAATAATAAGCAACTTCCACAACTTACACCCCTTGAACCTTAAACCGAAGTTACCACGTTACCAAGTATCAAAGTAATAATAATAATTAGGTGCCGTAGCTTGGAGCCATAGTTATTTGGCCTTTGTACTATTTTGAATCAAATGGCTATCTCCAAATTTTGGACTGGATGCCCTTTTGGAAATTTTGGCATGGACTAGTTGACCATTGATCACTTTAAACTCTTAAAAAAGGGCTAGAAGTTTCAATTTCCGATCGAATGAGCCTCTTCCAAAGTTAATACGACCACCTCTTCCGCAGAACCTTATATTCTAATGGGCAACTTACATAAGTTACAATCGCTGCCTCTGAGGCCCCTAAGTTATAGTAATTTGAATTTTGGAACATTTAAAACAAAATGTCTATTTCAAAATTTTGATAAGATGCATTTAGAGAAAAAAGGCATAAGGGGGGAGTGGGCTTGTTACTTTTTGATCACTTTCGATTCTCAAAAAGTTACAATTCTTGTCCCGGGGTCTATGGAGGATTTCTTAACCTCTAATTTATAGTTATTTGAATTTGGGACTATTTCGAACAAAATGGCTATCTCAAAATTTTTATTGGATGTACTTGTGGAAATGGCGTGGGAGAGGGGCAGTAGATACCATCCGATCGTTTTTGATGATTCTTAAAAGATAATTAAATAAAAAAACAAGTTTTTTTTAACTGAAAGTAAGGAGCGACATTAAAACTTAAAACGAACAAAAATTACTTCGTATATGAAAGAGGCTGCTTCTTCATCAACGCCCCGCTCTTTACGGTAAAGTTTGACTCTTTCTCTCAATTCTTCTTTTTAAAACAGTAAAAAACTTTAGTTTGACTCTTTCTCTCAGTTCTTCTTTTTAAAACAGAAAAAATCTTTAGCGTAAAGAGCGGGGCGTTGATGAGGAAGAAGCCTCTTTCATATACGAAGTAATTTCTGTTCGTTTTAAGTTTTAATGTCGCTCCTTACTTTCAGTTTAAAAAAACTTGTTTTTAAAAAAATTTAATTTCTGATTGTTTTGAATCAATGCATGCTTTGATTTTGGCTCTCCGCAGAGGAATAATTAGAACGAAATTTGCATTTTTTTTTTTGGGCTAAATGGCTTTCTCATAATTTTGATCGAATGATTTTGAGAAAAAAAGAGCGGGGGAGGAAGGCTAGTTGCCCTTCGATTTTTTGGTTAATTAAAAAGGCAACTAGAACTTTTAATTTTTTACGAATATTTTTATTAGTAAAAGATTTACGTAACTTATAAATTAGCTTACGTAAAGAACTTTGGTATTCTCATATTTTTATTACATATATGAGGGGGTTTGCCCCCTTGTCAGATCCTCGCTCTTTACACTAAAGCTTAAATTTTGTCCCAATTCATTAAAAATGACCCCAGAATCACAACAGCCGTAGAATAAATAGTTGAAATTACTAAAAATACTTTAGCATAAAGAGCGGGGTATTAGGAGGAGGTGAGCCCCTCCAATGGGTAATAATTTCTGTTTTTTTAAGTTTTAATGCTGTTCCTTACTTCCAGCTGAAAGAACTTTTTCATATTTATTTTTTCATTGTTTTTTTTTTAAAATAATGCTAATAAATCCTGCACTCCCTTCTTGAAGATATTTTCTTCCCCCATGACAAATTATCGATGGAAAGTTCCACCAGCATATCCCCCTCTTCTCAACCCCTCCCCCAACCAAAAAATCCTCCTGAAAACGCCTCTACACTTCCCAATAACCATTACTATATGTAAGCACTGGTCAAAGTTTGTAGCTTGTTGCCCCTCCCACAGGGACTCTGGGGGAGTAAGTCGTCCCCAAAGACATCGTTATAAGGTTTTTTGACTACGTTGAATAAAATGGCTATCTCAGAATTTTGATCCGTTGACTTTGGTAAAATAATTAGCGTGGGAGGGGGCCTAGGTTCCCTCCAATTTTTGGTCACATAAAAGGGGCACTAGAACTTTTCATTTCCGTTAGAATGAGCCCTCTTGCAACATTCTAGGATAACTGGGTCAATACGATCACCCCTGGGAAAAAAAAACAATAAAAAAACAAACAAAAAAACAAATAAACACGCATCCATGATCTGCCTTCTGGCACAAAATACAAAATTCCACATTTTTTTAGATAGGAGTTTGAAACTTCTACAGTAGGGTCCTCTGATATGCTGAAACTGATGGTGTGATTTATGTTAAGATTCTATGACTTCTAGGGGGCGTTCCCCCCTATTTTCTAAAATAACGCAAATTGTCTCAGGCTCATAACTTTTGATGGGTAAGACTACACTTGATGAAACTTAAATATTTAAAATCAGCATTAAAATGCGATTCTTTTGATGTAAGTATCGGTATCAAAATTCCATTTTTTAGAGTTTTGGTTACTATTGAGCCTGGTCGCTCATTACTACAGTTCGTTACCACGAACTGTTTGATCGTTACCATGAACTGTTTGACTAGATCTTTCAAATCCCAATACAAAAAGCCGGCTCTGAAGTTTATACAATCACTCCTTACATAAAGCCTTATATGCCCTCGTGGCATAAGTTACAACACTTGCACCCGGACTCTAGGGGATATGTCGACCCCAGAGTTTTTGTTGACCTTTAAACTATTTTGAACAAAATCCAATCAAAATTTTGATTGGATGCATTTGGAGAAAGGGGCCTTGGGGGGCTAGTTGCCCTCTGATACCTTTGACTCTTGAGAAGGGCACTAGAAATTCTGATTTACAATCGAATAAGCCACCTCTGAACTTTATACAACCATCCCTTCCATAAAAACTTTATATGGCCCAGGGCACATTTTACAGCACTTGCCTTCGAAATATGGGGGGGGGGGGCTGTTTTATCCCCGGAGTTTTGTTATATTATCTTCGGTCTGTTTTGAACAAAATGGCTATATTAAAATTCGATTGGACGTATTTGTGGAAAGGAAGGTCGGGAGTTAGTGGGGCTAGTCGCCATCGTATCACTTTTGTCTCTTAAAAGATGAGTTACAACTTTCAATTTCTAAGCATTTGAGTCCCCTCCAAAGTTTATACGACCACCTCTTCCATAAAAACCTTTGATGCCCCCGCGGCATAATTTACAGCACTTCCCCTGGCTCTTGGGGGGTATGTTTACAACGAAG
>NC_088872.1:47984037-48008500 GCF_032884065.1 Artemia franciscana | reverse complement strand
GTATAACTAAAAAAACTAAAAAAAGGTAAAAAACTAAAAACTAAAAAAAAGACCAATTCAAAAACGAATGTATATACAGACCGGGACACCGGGACACAAATGACGACCGGGACACCGGGACACAAGGAACATAAATGACGCCCGAGACACTCAAAGAGAAATCACAGACTGGGACACCGGGACACAAATGACGACCGGGACACAGGGAATATAAATGACGACCGGGACACAGGGACACAACTACAACGGGGACGCCCGGGGGCACAGGGGGATATATAAATGACGACGGCAACAAAGGGAATGGTCGATTAGCAATCACCATCAACAAAGCTCAAGGGTAATCATTAGAATCATGAGGTATAGATCTGAATACGGATTGTTTTCCCATGGACCATTATATGTTGCATGTTCAAGAGTCGGTAAACCTGACAATCTATTTATATGCACAGACAATGGGACAGCAAAGAATGTTGTATAATCGCAAGTTTTACGTAGTTAAAAACATATATATATATATATATATATATATATATATATATATATATATATCCATATATATAAAAATAAGTTGTCTGTCTGTGGATCAGGTGACGTCATGTTTCTATGTCGACTGACGTCATGAAGTTAGTTGTCGTAATTTTTGCTATGACGGTGACGTCATTAAAGATATTTAAGACATATATGTTCACGTAGAAATCTATTAATGTTTAAGTTTACAATGGCTGATGAACTTACAATGGCAAAAGCCGATGAAGATGCTCAAAGAGTCTATGCCAAAAAACTTGCTGCTGATAGAGAAAGTCAGAAAAGAAAGTGTGCCGAGGAATCAAAAGAACAGCAAGGAAACAGGCTTGAGGCTGATAGAGAAAGAAAGAACAGAAAGCGTGCCGAGGAACTACCAGAGCAACGCGAAAGCAGACTTGCTGCTAAAAGAGAAAGTGAAAAAAGAAGGCGTGCCGAGGAATCAAAAGAACAGCAAGGAAACAGGCTTGAGGCTGATAGAGAAAGAAAGAACAGAAAGCGTGCCGAGGAACTACCAGAGCAACGCGAAAGCAGACTTGCTGCTTAAAGAGAAACTTGCTGCTTTTACTTCAAGGCCAATCGGCGGTTCATAGGCATGACATTACGGCCCGTGTCTTCCGGCAAAAGTTGAAATCACTGATAAACTACATAGTAAAACTTGAAGTGTTTGGGTCAGTGCGATGCTGGATGTACTCAGTGGAATGGCAAAAACGAGGTTTGCCACACGCTACATAAAAAAATTACTTCGAACGAAATTGATGATGTGATTTCCGCTGAAATACCTGATGAAAATGTCGATAAGGGGTTACATGATATTATTGTAAAAAATATGATACATGGACCTTGCGGTGCACTGAACGAAAATTCACCATGCATGGCCAAAGGAAGGTGCACAAAGCAATATCCTCGACTTTTAGTATCAAACACAATTACTGGCAATGATGGTTACCCACAATATAGAAGAAGATCTACTGAAGATGGCGGTAAAACAGCAATAATAAAGAAGCGTAACGGTACCACCATCGAAGTAGATAACCAGTGGGTTGTTCCATATTCCCCATTATTATCAAAAACATTTAATGCACCGGATACAACATTAACAGCTTTTTTTTCGCTTTGCAAAAATGATTCTTTTGCAAAAAAACTGCTGTATACTGAAGTGCCTTCGTATTACACGTGGAATACTAAAAATAAAGTATTTGGACGTCCAAAACAGGGTAAGTCAGTCGACGGCCAACCTACCATCTTCAAAGATACCACGATAGGAAGACTCTACACCGTTCACCCCAATCAACATGAATGCTTCTTTCTACGCCTGCTTTTGGTGAATGTACCCGGTCCGACATCCTTTGAGTATTTGAGAACTGTAAACGGTACTATACATGACACTTACCGTAGTGCATGCCAAGCTCTGAATATATTGGAGAATGACCAACACTGGGATAACTGCATCAATGACGCGTGCGAAACGTCAACCCCAAGTCAAATTCGTGCATTGTTGGGCATCATTTTAACAACTTGCTCTCCATCAGCTCCTACAGAGTTATGGGAAAAATATAAGTCAAAAATGTCCGAAGATATACTCCATCGAAAACAGTTAGAGACGTCAGATATGAATTTTGATTTTACATCAGAAATTTATAACTACACATTAGTTATTATAGAAGATTTGTGCCTACGTATGGCAAACAACCCTCTTCAGGATTTGGGAATGCCTTCACCTAACCGTATCACTAATGTTTCGACATGTGTAGAATTGGATCGTGAACTAAGTTACAGTACGAGTGATCTATTGTCGTATGTACAAAATAACATTTCCAAGTTAACGTCGGAACAAAAAGACATTTATGATACGATAATGCATTGTGTCGATAACAACGTTGGAGAAATTTTCTTTTTGGATGCGCCAGGAGGTACTGGTAAAACGTTTGTGATAAAACTGATTCTGGCATCAATTCGATCAAAAAATGATATAGCGTTGGCAATTGCGTCGTCCGGAATAGCCGCAACATTGCTGCCTGGTGGAAGAACTGCTCATTCCGCTTTGAAATTGCCTCTCAATTTGCATTCTACAGAAATTCCCACGTGCAATATTTCCAAATCATCTGGGATGGGTAAAGTATTGCAGCAATGCAATCTTATTATTTGGGATGAGTGCACAATGGCACACAAAAAATCGCTCGAGGCTCTGGATCAATGCTTGAAAGATTTGAGAGGCAAGTCGAAACCCTTTGGCAGCACATTAATATTGCTTGCGGGAGATTTCAGGCAAACATTACCTATAATACCTAGATCAACTCCTGCAGACGAAATGAATGCTTGCCTGAAAAATTCTAATTTATGGGCACACGTAAAAATATTAAAATTAACTACAAATATGCGTGTCCGATTGCAAAACGATGACTCTGGTCAAACATTTTCAGATCAATTGCTGGAAATTGGAAACGGAAAGCTCCCAGTAGACTCAATTTCAGGACGTATACAACTACCTGCTGATTTCTGTAATTTAGTGACGTCCAAAAATGAATTGATTGAAAAAGTATTTCCGAATATTCTAAAAAATTATAAAAATAATAAATGGCTAAGTGAAAGAGCGATTCTCGCACCCAAAAATATAGACGTCCACGAATCAACAATATTGTTTTGACCAAGATTCGAGACCAGGCAGTCCTTTACAAGTCAGTCGACACAGTTTTGGAACCAAATGAAGCGGTTAATTATCCATCTGAATTTTTAAATTCCATAGATCTTTCAGGGTTTCCACCACACGTGCTACAACTAAAAATAGGCGTACCAATAATACTTTTAAGAAATATCAACCCACCAAAGCTTTGCAATGGCACGCGACTTGCCGTAAAAAAAACAATGGAAAACCTAATAGAGGCCACAATCTTGACAGGGCCTTTTGAGGGTGAGGCTGTTCTTATTCCTCGCATTCCCATGATTCCAACGGATCTGCCTTTTCAATTTAAAAGATTGCAATTCCCAATTCGATTAGCATTTGCAATCACCATTAACAAAGCTCCTGGTCAATCATTAGAAAAATGTGGTATAGATCTTAATACTGATTGTTTTTCCCATGGACAATTGTACGTTGCATGTTCGAGGGTCGGTAAACCTGACAATCTATTTATATGTAGCGACAATTTGACAGCGAAGAATGTTGTATATTCGCAAGTTTTACGCAGTTAATTTGTATTGTATCTATCTATCTATCTATCTATATAAAAACGAGTTGTGTGTATGCATGTTTGTTTGTTTGTAAAAAGAGCGTTTGCATATGACGTCATTATTAGTACATAAGGCTTTGTATATGCACAGACAATGGGAAAGCCAAGAATGTTGTATATTCGCAAGTTTTACGTAGTTTGAAACACATATATAAATCTATCTATATTCACAGGTGGGACACAGGGACACAACTACAATGGCACGTAACTAATAATGCGCGTAACGACTTACGCGCGCGGGGGGGCTTGGGGGGCGCGAAGCGCCCCACCAACTAGGTGTTGGGGTGGCGCGAAGCGCCACCCCAACAGCTAGTATATATATATATATATATATATATATATATATATATATATATATATATATATATATATATCTATATTCACAGGTGGGACATAGGGACACAACTACAATGGCGCGTAACTACTTACGCGTGCGGGGGGCTTGGGGGGGTTGGGCGCGAAGCGCCCCCACCAACTAGGTGTTGGGGTGGCGCGAAGCGCCACCCCAACAGCTAGTAGGGAATATAAATGACGACTGGGACACTCAAAGAGAAAGCGACCGGGACACAAGGAATGTTCGAATAGCAATCACCTCCAACAAAGCACCGGGACACAAATGACGACCGGGACACAGGGAGTGTTCGATTAGCAATCACCATCAACAAAGCTCAAGGGCAATCATTAGAATCATGAGGTATAACTAAAAAAACTAAAAAAAGGTAAAAAACTAAAACCTAAAAAAAAGACCAATTCAAAAACGAATGTATATACAGACCGGGACACCGGGACACAAATGACGACCGGGACACCGGGACACAAGGAATATAAATGACGCCCGGGACCCTCAAAGAGAAATCACAGACTGGGACACCGGGACACAAATGACGACCGGGACACAGGGAATATAAATGACGACCTGGACACAGGGGCACAACTACAACGGGGACGCTGGGGGGCACAGGGGGATATATAAATGACGACGGCGACACAGGGAATCGTCGATTAGCAATCACCATCATCAAAGCTCAAGGGCAATCATTAGAATAATGAGGTATAGATCTGAATACAGATTGTTTTTCCCATGGACAATTATATGTTGCATGTTCAAGAGTCGGTAAACCTGACAATCTGTTCATATGTACAGACAATGGACAGCGAAGAATGTTGTATATTCGCAAGTTTTACGTAGTTAAAAACGTATATATCTATATATATAAAAATAAGTTGTCTGTGTGTGGATCTGTGGATGGATCAGGTGACGTCACTGAAAAAACTGGATCAGGTGACAAAACTGAAAACTGAAAAAAACTAAAAAAAGGCAAAAACTACAAAAAAAACTAAAAACTAATAAAAAAAATAAAAAAGCTAAAAAACTAAAAAAACTAAAAAAAGGCAAAAACTACAAAAAAAACTAAAAACTAATAAAAAAGCTAAAAAACTAAAAAAAACTAAAAAAAGGTAAAAAACTAAAAAAACTAAAAACTAAAAAAACTAAAAAAAAGGAAAAAAACTGAAAAATAAGCTAAAATAAAGGTAAAAACCAATAAAAAACTAAAAAAAAACTGAAAAAAACTAAAAAAAGGCAAAAACTACAAAAAAAACTAAAAACTAATAAAAAAAGTAAAAAAGCTAAAAAACTAAAAAAAACTAAAAAAACTAAAAAAAGGTAAAAAACTAAAAAAAATAAAAAAAAAAAAAAATAAAAAAAGGAAAAAAACTGAAAAATAAGCTAAAATAAAGGTAAAAACCAATAAAAAACTGAAAAGAAAAAAAGGAAAAAAACTAAAAAAAAAATTTCATCTAAAAAACTAAAAAAACTAAAAAAGGTAAAAACTAAAAGAACTAAAAAAGAAAAAAATAAATGACGACACTCAAAGAGAAAGCGACCAGGACAAAAGGAATGTTCGATTAGCAATCAACAAAAGCACCGGGACACAGGGAGTATAAATGACGACCAGGACATAAGTAAAAAAAAAAACTAACAAAACTAAAAAGAAGGTAAAAAACTACAAAAAAACTAAAAAGAAAAAAAACTAAAAAAAGGCAAAAACTACAAAAAAAACTAAAAACTGATAAAAAAGCTAAAAAACTAAAAAAACTAAAAAAAGGCAAAAACTACAAAAAAAACTAAAAACTAATAAAAAAAAATAAAAAAGCTAAAAAACTAAAAAAACTAAAAAAACTAAAAAAAGGTAAAAAACTAAAAAAACTAAAAACTAAAAAAAACTAAAAAAAAAGGAAAAAACTGAAAAATAAGCTAAAATAAAGGTAAAAACCAATAAAAAACTAAAAAAAAAAAAACTGAAAAAACTAAAAAAGGCAAAAACTACAAAAAAAAACTAAAAACTAATAAAAAAAGTAAAAAAGCTAAAAAACTAAAAAAACTAAAAAAACTAAAAAAACTAAAAAAAGGTAAAAAACTAAAAAAAAATAAAAAATAAAGAAAAACTAAAAAAAAAGGAAAAAACTGAAAAAAAGCTTAAAATAAAGGTAAAAACCAATAAAAAACTAAAAAGAAAAAAAGGAAAAAACTAAAAAAAAATTTCATCTAAAAAACTAAAAAAGGTAAAAACTAAAAGAACTAAAAAAGAAAAAAATAAATGACGACACTCAAAGAGAAAGCGACCAGGACAAAAGGAATGTTCGATTAGCAATCAACAAAGCACCGGGACACAGGGAGTATAAATGACGACCAGGACATAAGTAAAAAAAAAAACTAACAAAACTAAAAAGAAGGTAAAAAACTACAAAAAAAACAAGAAAAAAAAACTAAAAACTAATAAAAAAACTAAAAAAATCTAAAAAATCTAAATAAACTAAAAAAGAAAAAAAAAGGAAAAAAATAAAGGAGAAAAACAAAACTAAAAAACGAATGTATATACAGACCGGGACACCGGGATACAAATGACGACCGGGACACAGGGAATATAAATGACGACCGGGACACAGGGACACAACTACAACGGGGATACCGGGGGAAACAGGGGGATATAAATGACGACCGGGACACCGGGACAGGGAATGGTCGATTAGCAATCACCATCAACAAAGCTCAAGGGCAATCATTAGAATCATGAGGTATAGATCTGAATACAGATTGTTTTCCCATGGACCATTATATGTTGCATGTTCAAGAGTCGGTAAACCTGACAATCTATTTATATGCAAAGACAATGGGACAGCAAAGAATGTTGTATATTCGCAAGTTTTACGTAGTTAAAACCATATATATATATATATATATATATATATATATTATATATATATATATATATATATATATATATATATATTATATATATATATATATATATATATATATATATATATATATATATATATATATATATATATCTATCTATATTCACAGGTGGGACATAGGGACACAACTACAATGGCGCGTAACTATTATGGCGCGTAACGACTTACGCGCGCGGGGGGGCTTGGGGGGGGCGCGAAGCGCCCCCACCAACTAGGTGTTGGGGTGGCGCGAAGCGCCACCCCAACAGCTAGTATATATATATATATATATATATATATATATATATATACAATGGCGCGTATATATATATGGCGCGTATATATATATATATTGTATATATATATATATATATATACAATGGCGCGTAACTAATATGGTAAGTAACGACTTACGCACGCGGGGGGGGGCTTGGGGGGGGGGCGAAGCGCCCCCATCAACTAGGTGTTGGGGTGGCGCGAGGTGTTGGGGTATATATATATATATATATATATATATATATATATATATATATATATATATATATATATTATATATATATATATAATATATATATATATATATATATATATATATATATATATATATATATATATATATATATATATATATTTTATTTAATTTCTGAACGTTTTTGAATTAATGCATGTTTTGATTTTGGCTCTCCGCACATTGATAATTAATACGAAATTTGCATATTAATTTACTTTTTGGCTAAATGGCTTTCTCATAGTTTTGATCGGACGATTTTGAGAAAAAAGGAGCGGGGGAGTATGGCCTACTTACCCTCTAATTTTTGGTTATTTAAAAAGGCAACTAGAACTTTTAATTTTTGGAACGTTTTTATTAGAAAACGTTTTATTAGAAAAATATACATAAATTACGAATTAATTTACTTAACGAACTTCTATATTCGTATGATTTTACACGTACATGGGGGGAGGGGGCTCCCCCCTCGTCAATGCCTCGCTCTTTACACTAATGCTTAAATTTTTTTCCAATTCATTAAGAATTATCCCTGAATCACAAGGGCCGTAGAATAAATACTTGAAATTAATAAAATTAAAAATCACTTTAGCGTAAAGAGCAAGGTATTAGGAGGAGGTGAATCCCTCATATGCGTAATAATTTCTGTCCGTTTTAAGTTTTGACGCTGCTCCTTACTTTCAGTTGAAAAACTTTCATATTTATTTTTTTATTGTTTCTAAGAAAAAGCAAATCCTGCGCCCCCTTCATGGAAATTTTCTTCCATGACAAATTCATTCATCCATGGAATGTTCCCCCCGTATAAATCCCTCCCCTCAACTCTTCCTCCCCCAACCAAAAAATCCCCCTGAAAGTGTCTGTACACTTCCTAATAACCATTACAATATGTAAACACTGGTTGGTCGAAGTTTGTAACTTGCAGCCCCTCCCACGGGGACCGCGGCGGAGTAAGTTGTGCCCAAAGACATAGTTATTGTGCTTTTTGACTATGCTAAAATGGCTCTCTCAGAATTTTGATCCGACTTTGGGGAAAAAATGAGCGTGGAAGGGGGTCTAGGTGCCCTTTAGTTTTTTTTTGTCACTTAAAAAGAGCTCTAGAACTTTTAATTTCCATTAGACTGAGCCCTCTCGTGACATTCTAAAACCACTGGGTCGATATGATCACCCCTGGAATAATAAAACAAGAAAAGAAAAAAAAAACGTAAAACAAAACAAAAAAAATAAATACGCATCCGTGATCTGTCTTGTGGCAAAAAATACAAAATTCCACATTTTTGTAGATAGGAGCTTGACACTTCTGCTGTAGGGCTCTTTGATACGCTAAATCTGATGGTGTGATTTTTGTTAAGATTATATGACTTTTAGGGGTGTTTTCCCCTATTTTCTAAAATAAGGCAAATTTTCTCAGGCTCGTAACTTTTGGTTTGTTAAATCTAAACTTAATGAAACTTATATATTTACAATTATCATTAAACTGCGATTCTTTTGATGTAACTATTGTTATAAAGATTTCTGTTTCTTAGGGGTTCGGTCACTATTGAGCAGGGTCGCTCCCTTACGACGGTTTGTTACCATGAACTGTTTGATGTATATATATATATATATATATATATATATATATATATTATATATATATATATATATATATATATATATAATATATATATATATATATATATATATATATATATATATAGATATAGGTATATATTTATAGAAATCAAGAACACATTTTTGTAACAAAACCAAAAGTTTTCTGTTTTTTGGGTATAGGAAGAGGAAGATAGGGTATCTGAGGTTTGTCAGCAAACGTGCCTATATATGGGCATCCCAAAATCTGCTCATGGAACTTCCATGGCGATTTTCTTTATGCTATTTACATATGCTATTGGCTCCCTTCAAGATTAAAGTGTATTTTATGACCCCTTCCCTGTCTAAATTCTATTGTAGTTATGCTAGGTTCCTGCAAGGCTTAGCCAACGGGTCGTCCTTTGATATGTACTAAATAACAAAAAATCAGTTTTTTTCAACTGAAAATAAGGAGCAACATTAAAACTTAAAACTAACAGAAATTACTTTGTATGTGAAGGGGGTTGCCCCCTCCTCAACACCTCGCTCTTTATACTAATGTTTTTTTTTGCACTTTTTAAAAAGCTTTTTATTGTTCTAATTAAATGACCCTTGTGTTTCAGGAGTCTTTCTTAAAGAATTAGGATAAAAAGAAACTTTAACGTAAAGAGTGAGTTGTTGCGGAAGGGTCTTTTTATATAGGTGGTAACAGATGTTTCTTTTGTCAATTATTTGTGTTATAAACATTCCCTCTCTATTAATCTCTTTCAAATAACTTTGTACGAATCTAAGTAAACTTTCTGTTCTTGTAGAATTAACGTACCCTAAGTATATTAAGTTTAATATCGTAGCCGCTTTCTTCCATTGTCTTTACTACATCTGTAATAGCTTGTCAAGTGGTAAATTTTACTGGTTTTGGACTGTTACGTATTTGTTACATTACAGTTTAAACCATCTTTTTTTTTAATTTGTCTTTATTCCGGATAAAGAGTCTTTCATAATTGTTTTCCATTCTCCGTTTTTGGTAGTTCATTTTTATAATAAATGTAAAATTTTGTTGGCTCAGTATTGTAAAATGGATCTTTTTAGGGATTTTAAGGATTTGAATAAGATTTGAATGAGGACTTGAACAAGTATTTTTAAGAATTTTATTTTTATTTTCTGGGTTGCAATAAGGGAGTTTCGTATTCTGTGAGACGAAACATTTGCCAAGTTCTACTTGCCTAGAATTGCTGTTTTAATTTATTTTTAGTATTTGATTCCAGGTTGTCAAGTGGTAAAATCTTGAACTATTACATATTTGTTACACAACAGTCTAATACATCTTGTTTTTAAGTTTATTTTTATTCCGTACAAAGAGCCCTTGATAACAATTTTTTTCTAGTTTTGGGTAATTCATCTTTATAATAATTGTAAAATCTTGCTAATCCAATATTTTTAAAATTTATCTTGGATCCTTATTGTTTTTACGTAGGCATTTTAAGGTTTTTGTTTTTTAATTTTCCGGGTTAGATATAAGGGAATATTGTTTTCTTTAAGATGAAACAGAATTGACGTGACCTTGTCGTTTCCACTTGCCAAGAATTGCATTTTAGTTTCTTAGATTTTAGATTTTAGTTTCTAAGAATTTTCGCTGTCTTGTCGTTTCCACTTGCCAAGAATTGCATTTTAGCTTTTTAAATTTTAGTTTCTTCGAATTTACCTCACCTTCTCGTTTCTACTTGCCAAGAATTTGCATTTTAGTTTTTTAGATTTTAGTTTCTTAGAATTTACGTTACTGTATCGTTTGCGTTTGCCAAGAATTGTATTTAGTTTTTTAGATTTGAGCTTCTTAGAATTTACGTCGCCTTGTCGTTTCTACTTGCAAAGAATTTAAAAGAACAAAAAATTTTCTTGTACAAATCTTCAAGTAAATTTTGAGAGATTGTACATGTCTCGCATTGCAACATTTTTTAAATCACACCAAAACATTTCTAATATCCAATTCTATACTATTTTCTTATTTTTTTAGGAACAATGGCACCCAAAGCCAGAACTACTGCGTGGAAGGAAAATCGGGTTTTCTTTTTGACACCTCAGGTTATGATGAACGACCTTACAAGTAGAGCTTGTCCTGCGGAGCTCATCAAGTGTCTTGTTATTGATGAAGCACACAAAGCAACTGGCAACCATGCGTATTGTCAGGTAAAAAGTTCCAGATGACATCTTCTTTTTTTTTCAGAACAAAAGCTCAGAATAGTTTCTGAAATTCTTGTGCCCCAGATACTTTCCTGTTGGCCCTAGTCTTTAACGTCATATTAGTAGGTTTTTTAGACTTGCCTTATTAATCTCTACGTAGCAAATGTAACTCTTTGATTTTAGGTTTTTATAAGAAGAGAAAGTGAATTTATCTGTCATTGTTAAACTTCAAGAAATTTTGATTACAAGCACCGAAGAGCTAATTTCGAATTTTAGGAAAAAAAAGAAAAAAAAGAAAACTAAAAAACCTGGCAAAAGTATGCCAAAAGCGAAATTTCCCCAATGAAAATCCATTCATTAGTCAGATAAAGCTCTTAGATAGTAATTAGAGCAAATTGATTGAATTCAGCAGTCGTAGTTTAAAGGAATAATGTTATTTCTGTGGAAATAAGGCTTGATAGGATGACTCTGAGACAGGATTCAAGGAATTACTTATAAGTTAAGTCCAACTGGATTCTTAATATATATATATATATATATATATATATATATATATATATATATATATAATATATATATTTATATATATATATGTATATATATATATATATATAATATATATATATATATATATATATATATATATATAATTATATATATATTATATATATATATATAGTATATATATATATATATGTATATATATATATATATTTATATATATATATATATATATATATATATATATATTATATATATATAATATATATATATATATATATATATATATATATATATATATATATATATATATATATATATATATATATATATATATATATATATATATATATATATATATATATATATATATATATATATATATATATATATATATAGTATATATATATATATATATATATATATATATATATATATATATATATATATATATATATATATATATATATATATATATATATATATATTATATATATATATATATATATATTATATATATATATATATATATATATATATATATATATATATATATATATATATATATATATATATATATATATAGTATATATATATATATATATATATATATATATATATATATATATATATATATATATATATATATATATTATATATATATATATATATATTATATATATATATATATATATATTATATATATATATATATATATATACTGAAAACTGCAATGACTGACGCTTAGTCAAACTCCATTTAAAACTACTCTTCATCAGATACGTTGCCTCTTTGCATACTTTTAGCCTCAAAACTCAAGATTATGTTTTGAGCAGGGCCATAGACATGCACTTTATGATGTGGTGTGGAAGAGGGCAAATGTCATGCAGTTTCTGATTTGCTGGGGAAGAGAGCCAAAGGCATGCAGTTTATTATTTGGTTTGGAAAACGGGCCGAAGTTATGCAGTCTATGACTTGGTGTGGAAGAGAGCCAAATTCATACAGTTCACGATTTTGTGTGGAAGACAGTCAAATACTTGTAGTTTTGGTTTCGTTTGGAAGAGTGCCAAAGGCATACAGTTCATGAATTAGTTTGGAAGAGGGCAAAAGTTATGCAGCTTATGATTTGTTGCGGAAGAGGGCCAAAGTCATGCAGTGTATGATTTGGATGGGAAGAGACTCAAAGTCGTGCCGTCTATGATTTGGTGTGGAAGAGGATCAAAGGCTTACAGTTTACAATATGGTATGAAGAGGATCAAAGGCGTGGAGTTCATAATTTAGTATGGAAGAGGGTCAAAGACACAGTTGATGATTTGGTGGGAAGAGAGCCCAAGGTCATGTAATGTATGATTTGGTGGGAAGATGACCAGAGTCATGCAGTTTATGATTTGGTGTGGAAGAGAGCCAAAAGTCACACAGTTTATGATGAGCTGTGAAAATAGCTAAAGACATGCAGTTTATGATTTGGTTTGGAAGAGGGCCAAAGGCATATAGTTTATGTTTAATGTGGAAGAGGGCCAAAGACATGCAGTTTACGCTATTGTGTGGAAGAGGGCCAAAGTCATTCAGTTCATGATTTGGTGTGGAAGAGGGCCAAAGTCATGCCGTTTATGATATGGTGTGGAAGAGAGCCAAAGACATGAAGTTTATAATTTGGTGTAGAAGAGGGTGAAAGACATATATTTGGAAGAGGGCCAAAGTCATGCAGTTTATGATTTGGTGTGGAGGAGGGCCAAAGTCATGCAGTTTATGATTTGGTGTGGAAGAGAGCCAAAGACATGCAGTTTCTGATTTGGTGTGGAAATGGGCCATAGACATATAGTTCGAAAAAAGCCAAAGTTACGCAGTTTATGATTTGGTTTGGTAGACGGCCAATTTCATGGAGTTTATGATTTGGTGTGGGAAAGGGCCAAAAACATACAGTTTACGATTTGATGTGAAAGGGGGCCAAAGACAAACAGTCTATGATTTATTATGGAAGAGGGCCAAAGAAATGCATTGTATGATTTTTTTGTGGAAGAGAGCCAAAGCCTTTAAAATGTGCTAGTTTTGGAAGATATCCCAAATATTAAAAAAAATTACTCTGTTCTTAATATGAATAAGGGGGCTATTCTTTTCCCCCATTCCCTGCACATGCTTTAGTTCCCTTACGGGTGCTTAATTGTGTTTTAGTTGCTGACCTGTTGTGTTAAATTTTGAAGTAAGATCTCTGTCAAGTTCATTCTTGTTTTCAAGCTTATTTCTTCTTTTCTTTGAAGAAAGTATTTTGGAGACCACACCGCCTTTTCATGACATACAAATAAAAGTTCAATAGGGAAAAATTATTAAATTTGACAGTGAAGCAACAAAACGATCTCTGGATATTTTGGTAGCATTTAAAATGGCCGTCTTAAGCAGATAAACTGAAAAAAAAGGATTTGTTTTTAAGAATTAAAAGGTTTTTAGTTTTTTTTATTATAAAAAGACAATAGATTTGTTGTTGTTGTTGTATCACTGTAAAATAAAAGGGTTTGTTTCTATTGAACTTTTATTTGTAAGTCTTCAAAGAAATTTTTCAATATGGTGTATATGCAAACGCTAACGTATCCGACAGTTTAAGAAAATTACTTATGACAACTCAAAAGGAGAACTTCGTTACTATCCCTTCATTAATTGAATAATCTTAGTTAGGATATTCTCCTATTTTGAGTTTATTTTTCTTAATATCAGTTTTCTATTGTATTTTGAGTTTTTTTTTCTGAGGTTGAATATTCGAAAACGTTTTTAAAACATTTAAATTATATTATATAACAAATATTATAGAGTAGAATAGGATTTATTGGCTAGAATAGCACACAAGCTAGCATAAGCACGTCAGAACAATTACAATCATAAAATAGATGTTAAGGGATAAACATAGCTACAAAGCTAAATCAATTATTAAAATGCGAAACAAAAGAGGGAACGAAAGAATTTTTGTACCTCATGGTCAACATTTGGGGACACAAGTCAAGTTGGGTATTTGGAGCTCTACGAGCATTAAGTCTTGTATTGGGAAGGATTGGGGGATTTTCTTTTAAGGGGGGAAGAAGACGTCGATGATAGTCAGAACTAAGGCACTTGTGCCCAAGTTCATGGTAAGGAAGTGACGTCGTGATTCCAATGTAGTAAGTTCAAGTCTAGCCAAACCTTTATCGTAAGTAGTATAGGACGTCCCCAGTATAATTCTTATAGCTCTTTTTTGAATGGTTTCAATTTTAGAACATCGGGATTTGGTCAACCCAGGTGCCAGATAGGGCAAGCATATTCAAGACAAGGTCTTATGTAAGAACAATAAATTATTTTAAGGTTCTGGATTGATACGGAGAATCGTTTAAGAAGGGACAAAGATTTAAGGAGAAAACCACCTGTTTTAAATCAGTGAAAAGAGAGAGACTTCCATTTAAGGTCATTGTCCAAGTGCACACCAAGCAGCTTAACCATGTTTAAATTTAGAATGCAAAGGTAATTACTGATTGGGGGTATATTTTTTAAAAAGGAGAATAGCGTTAAACTGCTTTTCGGTGTGCTTAGATTGAGTTTAACATTGTCAAGATCATTATTTAAGTTGTTAATGAGTGAGTCAAGTTTAACGCCCAAAGTGTCTGGGGTTTGACAAAGGTTAAGTAATGTCAAATCATCCGCAAAGTTAAAAGTGTTGTCAAAGTTTGGTAAAACATTGTTAAAAACAATTAAAAATGCTAAAGGACCCAATTTAGTCCCTTGGGGTGCTCCACAGGGAATCGAGGTAAAACCTGATGAATCTCCGTTAGGGAGGACTAAACATTGCTCACGACCATACAAAAAACTAGCTACCATACGTAAAGCAAAATCTCTGACACCTAAAGCCCTTGCATTATCAATAACTGTCTGATGATCCAAGTTGTCAAAGGCTTTGCTAATATCAGCAAAAACAGCATCAACGTAGGAATTACTTAACTCAAGATGTTTGAAAACAGTGTCCAAGTATATGACATAAACAATGGATGGTGCTATGATTCGGCTAAAGCCAAACTGATTTGGGTTAATTTTATCTTGAATATCGTCAAAGAGGAAATTGGTGAATAAAAACTTTCCAAAATTTAGAGAAAATAGAGGTTTTTGATATTGGTCTTAAGTCGGAGGGAACTTTTGAGGTCTTGTTTTTTGGTAAAGGTGATATAATACCTCGCTTAAAAACACTGGAAAAGTACCATCTACAAAACATTGTTCTAAAAGAATATACATTATTTCTAACATCAAATGTGTTTTATAAGGTGGTGCGTGAACTAACTCGTCGTCACAATCAGTTTCGGATCTGGCATTGAGTGCTACACCTGGCACGGATTTTCCAACTTTGGAAGCTGTGCTTGGGAATTTGAGGATAGGGCACATAGAAGTAAGAACTGAAACTTCGCAGGATATTCTGCCTTATATTCATGGACGATCTGTTGACAAAATTGTCGTCAAACTTGGAAAGGAAGTTGAAGAAGTCAAAAGACGCTTTATTAAGGTATAAAATACTCTTTTTAATCGGTATAGTTTGGTTGATTAATTAGTTTCAGTTCTTTAGATTTTACAGTTTAAGTACTTGTCTTTACTCCTGGGTTGTTAAAATTTAGTGAGATACAGCTTGCTTGATATCTTTTTTTCTCGTTTTTCTATCAAACAACCTGTAAATGAATTTTGAACTAGTGCTATATATAGAAAACTTGTGGAAAAAAGAATATTAAAGGTTTTTAAATACAGACCTGCCGTCTGTATTATTCTTTTCAAATTTATAATTTTGGTGGACTTCCAATTTTTGTTTTAGATAAATTTAAGTTCAACTTATTTGAGTAAGCAAATCAAATTATCTGAATAAATACGGTAGAGTCTGAGACTGTAGAAGCTGGTTATCAGAAAACTAGAGGGACGATTTGTTATAAGCCTTTCGAAAGATTAGTGACAACCCTGATCACAGAACTTGTTTCATTTAATTCTTTTGCTGTGAGTAATAAGATTCCACGTAATTATAGAACAATTATCTAGGTCAAGTGTGTATATTTGTTATTTCGATATTAATCTTGTCGAATGAATTTCTGTGTGTGGCGTTAGTTTTTTTTTGGGGGGGGGGTATTAGTTTTTGTACATACACGTATAAGATTAAATAAGAGTGAACACTAACGTTGCTCTAGTGAAGAGCCCTTTATTGTATTAGTTTTTTTAGAGTCACTCATATGGAAGGGTGGTTGTATAGAATTAAAATGGGGCTTATTTGATTAAAATTAAAAGCTCTAAAGAGGCAAATTTAAGAGTCAAAAGTGATTGGAGAGAAAATGCATTCCCTCTCATGGCGTCCGTTGAACCTACCCACACATAACCTCCGAAGACATTGAAATAATATTTGTGGTATTTGAAAGTTGGTCCATAGCTGTAAAATCAACTTTTAGACTAACAGAGATGTATTTTTATTCTTATACTAATTAGGAACCCACGAAGAGTTGATAAAATTACATTACAAGGGTTTTTTCTTTGTAAAAACTGGGGCGGAAAGTTCGTTTATTAGATATATCATTTTGAAAATTTCAAGGGACTGACAATTCATTATTGTGATAGACATTCGAAAAAAGAGTGGATATTAACTTTGAGCCAAAACGGTCTTATGTCCCGGTTCGATGCAATAAAAAGCCAAGTCTTGCAAGGGTGATAAAACCAAAAAACCAACTGGAAGGACCGGGCTGGTGACGCCTCCATTCTTACTCCCCTTGCAACTTTTCAATACAAAGGAAGGCACGAAGCAGCTTGTCTGAAGCCGAATAGCACAAGCATTTACAGATTGTATTATTGATGGGATAAAATCAGCCTTTGGCCACCTCTGCACCGACTTCCTGGATATCTCACTTCTAACTTTTTAGCACAAAGGTTGGCAGATTGAACCGAGTTTGACCCAGATCATAGAGGAATTTCAATCTATATGATTCGAGAATCAAACTTGATCTGGGTTCTCCTCTCCCTTCTTGTGCCCCTCTCACTTCACTTTTTTTTACTAGTAAGGTAGGCTTGTTGCATCTTATTTGAACTAGAATCATGCAAGGGTATTCATCTGTATAACTGGCAAACCTTTATGGGCCTGTAGCTCCCCCTCCCCACCCCCTAGTACCACTTATCTCAGCTACACGTTTGGTGTGGCATTTTGTTTCAACTAGAATCACACAAGACTAATTCATTAGTATTATTGAAGGACCAGTTTTGACTTGTGGCCACTTCAACTGCTCCCTCTGTCTTCCTCCCACCATTTCTTTCCGAAAAGCAGAGATACCGTGCATTGTTTTGATTTAGAATCATGTTGGAGTTTACAATCAATTACATTGGATGAAATTTCCATGGGGGTTTCCGCGAGGAGAAGGAGTAAATTTCATAGAGGGTGAGCCAGATTTACTGGCATTGTTTGAAAAATTGAACAGAAATTATTCCGTATTTGAAGGTTTGCCCCCTCCTCAATACCTTACTCTTTACTCTAAAGTCTGACTATTTACTAAAACTGGAACACAGGGCCGTTTAAATTAGAATAGGGAGCTTTTTTAAAACTACTAGCAGCTTTAGCGTAAAGAGCAAGGTATTGAGGAGAAGGCAATTCTTCATACACGAAATGAATCTGCCAAAATCAATATGCAAATTATGTTTTAATTTTCATATACGGTGAGCCAAATTCGAACCTGCATTAGTTGAAAAACTTCAGAAATTAAATAAAAAAAACAAGTTCTTTAAACTGAAAGTAAAGAGCGACATTAAAACTTAAATCGAACAGAAATTATTCCGTATATGAAAGGGACTATTCCCTCCTCAACGCCTCGATCGTTTTAATTCTGATTGTAATAAGTAATGCCAGAAATCTGACCCCACCTCCACAGAGAAACCCCCTCACCATGGAAATATCCTTTAGACAATTCAATCCGGGTAAAAAATTTACCCCAGACAATTACTCTTAACCACTCCGTGCGTAAAATGAGACGGAAAAGAGAAAGCAAGATATATAAAAATAATTTTTTATAAGAATCCTGGCGAATTCTTGCAGCGTATAATTTCTCCTGACAAGATCACTCCCTGGAAACTTCCCTCCCCATGGAAAATTCCCCCGAGTAAAACCCCCCAGCAGAAAATTTGTCCCCCTCACCTGAAAATGTATGTATGCATCCTAATAACAAATACTATGTGTAAACAATGGATAAATTTAATAACTTAAAGATCTTTCCCCTGTGTCTGTGGGGGGGGGGTCATCTTATTGGGCCTTTCAACTTTGATGAACCGAATGGCTATCTCAAAATTTTGATCGGAAGTTTTTGGGAAAAAAGTTACGGGGGATGTGGCCTAGTTGCCCTTCAATGTTTTTGGTCACTTAAAAAGGGCACTAGAACTTTTAATTTCTATTCGTATGAGCCCTCTTCTGATATTCTAGGACCACTGGGGTTGATACGATCACCCCTGGTGAAAACAGAGAAACAAACAACCAAGCCAAAAAAAAAACACAAATAAACATGCATCCGTGATCTTTCTTCTGGTAAAAGAATACAAAATTCCGCATTTTTGCAAATTGGAGCTTGAGACCTATACAATAAGGTTCTCTGATACGCTGCATCTGATGGTGTGATTTTCATTAAGGTCACTTGACTTGTAGGGGTGTTTCCGCTCTTTTCGAAAATCAGGAACATTTTCTTAGGCTCGTAACCTTTGATGGATAAGACTAAACTTAATTGGAGTCACCATAAAAAGCTGGTTCTTTTAATGTATCTATTGGTATCAAAATCCTTTTTTAAACCGTTTTTTAGAGTTTCGTTTCCTATTGAACCGGGTTGCTCCTTACTTACAGTTCGTTACCACGAACTGTTTGAACTGCAATCTTCTCAGATTTTTCTTTTGGTTGTTGTTACGTATATGAGGTATTGTCCCCTCCTCAGTACCTCGCTTTTTACGTTAAAATGTTGTGAATTTGTAAAAAGCTTATAATTCTAATTAAACAGTCCTTGTGTGTCAGGAGTCATTCTTAAATAATTTGAAGAAAAAGTCAAACATTAGCGTAAAGAGTGAGGTACTGAGAAGAAGGCAACCCCCACATATACGTTATAATTTCTGTTCGTTTTAAGTTTTAATGTTGTTCCTTATTTTCAGTTAAAAAAAGCTTGTTTTTTTATTATTTAATAACAACTACAAGCCGGAAACATACAATATCTTTGGTTTTATTATCACATAAAAATCATAGTTAAGAAGCTGCTTAAGATAATATTAAATGCTAAGATTGGGCGAAAAGTAACACAAACAAATTATTGTTTATATCGGTCATTATTTAATGAATGTCTAACTTTATCGCTAAGAGCGAGGTACTGACGAAGGGAAGAAACTCCCTCATATGCTTAATATGAGGGGACTCACCCTCTCGTCAATACCTCACTCTTTACACAAAAGTCCGAATTTTGTTCCAGTTCTTTAAGAATGCCCCCTGAATCCCATTAATTAGAATAATTAAGTAATTAATAATTAAGTAATAATTAATAATTATTAAAATAGTTCTTATACTCAAAATACTTTAGCGTAAAGAGCGATGTTTTGACGAGGGGATGAACCCCCTCATATACGTAATAATTTCTGTTTGTTTTAAGTTTTGATGTTGCTCCTTACTTTCAGTTGAAAACTTTTTTTTTATTTGATTTCTGATTTTTGAAAAAATAATGCTCGGAAATCCAGCGTCCCCTTCATGAAAAGTCTCTTTCCCCATAAGAAAATCCTCCATGTATAGATCCCCCCTGTAACCCCACAAAATGGCTATCTCAAAATTTTGATTCGGTGACTTCGGAAACATGAGCGTGGGAGGGGGGCCTAGTTGCGGTCCAATTTTTTTGTGAACTTTTAATTTCCGTTTCAATGAGCCCTCTCATGACATTCTAGGACCACTGGGCTGGTATGATCACTCATGGAAAAAACAATAACAAAACAAGAGCTAAGAGCTCATATGGCACTTGTGACGAGGTCGGAAGAGCCGAGAGCTCATATGGTACGAGGTCGGAAGAGCCAAGAGCTCATTTGGACGAAGGTCGGAAGAGCAAGAGCCAAGAGCTCATTTGGCACTTGTGAGAAGGTCAGAACCTAAAGTTAAACTTTATAGCACAAGATCCTTCTAAATATCAAATTTCATTAAGATCTGGTCACCCTTTCGTAAGTTACAAATACCTCAATTTTCAAAATTACCTCCCCCCTCCCAATTCCACCAAAGAGAGCAGATCCGGTCCAGTTATGTCAGTCACGTATCTTAGACAGGTTTCTATTCTTCCCATCCAGTTTCATCCTGATCTCACCGCTTTAAGTATTTTCTAAGATTTCGGTCCCCCCAACTGCCCCCCCCCCAATTACGTTTGATCCGGTTGAGATTTAAAATAAGATATCAGAGTTACGAGGTCCTTCTAAATATGAAGTTTCATGAAGATCCGATCACTCCTTCGTAAGTTAAAAATACGTTATTTTTCTTATTTTTCAGAATTACCCCCCCCCCCCCCGCAATTGAGCGGATCCATTCCAATTATGTAAATTACGTATGCAAGACTTTTGCTTATTTTTCCAACCAAGTTTCATCCCAATCCTTCCAATCTAAGGGTTTCCCATCATTTTAGGTCTCCCCACCCAAACTTCCCCCAATGTCACCAGATCCGGTCAGGATTAAAATAAGAGCTTTGAGCCACGATATCCTTCTAAAAATCAAATTTTATGGAGATCCAATCACCCATTCGTAAGTTAAAAATACCTCATTTTTTCTAATTTTTCAGAATTAACTCCCCCCCCCCAACTACCCAAAAGAGAGCGGATCCGTTCCGTTTATGTCAATCATCTATCTAGGACTTGTGTTTATTTTTCCCACCATGTTTCATCCCGATCCCTCCACTCTAAGTGTTTTCCAAGTTTTAGGTTTCCCCCTCCCAACTCCCCACCCCCCATCACCAGATCCGGTCGGATTTAAAATAAGAGCTCTAAGACACGATATCCTTCTAAACATCAAATTTCATTGAGATCCGATCACCCGTTCGTAAGTTGAAAATACCTCATTTTTCTAATTTTTAAGACTTACTCCCCCCCTCCCAACTACCCCAAAGAGAGCAAAATAAGTTCCGATTATGTCAATCATGTATCTGGGACTTGCGCTTATTTTTCCATCAAGTTTCATCCCGATCCCTCTACTCTAAGTGTTTTCCAAGATTTTAGGTTCCCCCCTCCAACTCCCCCCAATGTCATCAGACCCAGTCGGGATTTAAAATAAGAGCTCTGAGACACAATATCATTCCAAACATCAAATTTCATTAAGATCCAATCACCCGCTCATAAGTTAAAATACTCATTTTTTCTATTTTTTCCGAATTAACCGGCCCCTTCTCCCCCCCCCAGATGGTCAAATCGGGGAAAACGACTATTTCTAATTTAATCTGGTCCGGTCCCTGATACGCTTGCCAAATTTCATCGTCCTAGCTTACCTGGAAGTGCCTAAAGTAGCAAAACCGGGACTTTAGGTTTTCCCCCTCCAACTCCCCCCAATGTCATCAGATCCGGTCGGGATTAAAAATAAGAGCTCTAAGACACAATATCATTCCAAACATCAAATTTCATTAAGATCCAAATACCCGCTGATAAGTTAAAAATACTTCATTTTTCTATTTTTTGCGAATTAACCGGGCCCCCACTCCCCCCCAGATGGTCAAATCGGGGAAAACGACTATTTCTAATTTAATCTGGTCCGGTCCTGATACGCTTGCCAAATTTCATCGTCTAGCTTACCTGGAAGTGCCTAAAGTAGCAAAACCGGGACCGACAGACCGACAGACAGACCGACAGACAGACCGACAGACCGACAGACAGACCGACAGAATTGGCGACTGCTATATGTCACTTGGTTAATACCAAGTGCCATAAAAACACGTATCCGTGATCTTTCTTCTGGCAAAAAAACACAGAATTCCCCATTTTGCAGATAGGAGCTTGAAACCTATACAATAGGATTGTCTGATACGTTGAATCTGATGGTGTGATTTTCATTAAGATTCTATGAATCTTAGGGGGTGTTTCCCCCCTAATTTTGAAAATACGGTAAATTTTCTCAGGCTCGTAACTTTTGACGTGTAAAACTAAACTTGATGAAACTTATATATTTAAAAACAACATAAAATCTGATTCTTTTGATGTATCTATTTGTATGCAAGTTCCGTTTTTAGAGTTTCGGTTACTATTTAGTCTTTACTCTTTAACTCTTTACTTTTCTTAAAAAAACTTCTTTGACGATTTTTTTTTTGCATATTATTTTCTTTTTTAACTGACATAGTTTTACTTATTTTTTTCAGTTTGGTAATAAAAAGAAATGTATTGTAAAGCTATTAAGGGTTCATCGCCTCAAGAATCCAGATTGTGGTGTAATATTATATTTTCGAAAAGAAATTTGTACCAATTTCTTAATAATATTTGCACTGTAGAGGTTTGGACGGAATGTTATTCAAATAAATGGATTGAAAATCTCCGTATTCTTTAGGCTTCTAAAGGGCTGAAGCCATTCGATCCCCGTCATGTGACAACGCCAGGCATAGGCGAATGTTAATCAGCACCTTCCCTCAACTTGCCCTAAAAATTGTAGCTTAATAACCTTAGCCGTTCTTGAGATATTGCAGACATGTTCCGTCTGACCGCCTGAATCTGTAATATCTTTCGATTTAATTCAACATTCCCCTCAATATGACTTGAAACTTTCAGTTTAACTTGCCAGATTGTTGCTGAGATATTGCAAGTCTCTGAGTCTTGACTCTTTTGACGACCTGGACCAATATTTAGATCAATCAATAGAACTGGCAATTTTTAGTCGAAAGAACAGGAGAGTCGAGGTGTTACCGGGACCTTTAAAAACTTGATAATTTTCTTTTTGTTTTCATATGTATTTCACTCTATAGTTCATTAAACAAACTTTTATTTTCATTTGTTATATCTGTTTTCAGTGACGATTTCACGTATGCCATGACTTGAAATAAGAAGCACGTAGTTGTTGCCCCCCTATTCTTAATGAGCTTTGTTACCTGATTACTATGGATTAACTTTGCCTTGTGTGCTGCTGTTGAAAGCAATGATGATGATGCAGTTACAATTCTGACTTAATTAAGACCTCACGATGAGGTTAAATCGTGATAAGGTTTATGATCCTAAGCAAACAGAAATGAAAATAAATAATAAAGTAAATAAACACAAGAAGGACACCTGTCTCATTTTTAAAAACTAGAATGTCATTTGTTTTTGATGTAACTTCAGGGCTCGAACGTGCTTCTGACCAATACAATATATGGAAGCTGTCAATGCAATTTTACCGACCTGGATCACATACTTCTGTTATGCAGTTTCTTTCTGATTTAGTACACCATCTCCTTCACCATGCCCTAGCAATTTTAACCTTAGTACCCTTAGCCGATCCTGAGATATCGCTTTTTTTGAAAACCATGGATATTCTTCATGTCTTTTGATTTATTCTTAGCACCCCTACCCTTCCCCTTAAATTTTTCTGGAATTTTCAACTTAATGCTCCATTCTGTTCGTGAAATATTGCCCCTATGCAATTTTAGCAACAAGGATGTGCTTCAACTCTTTTGATTTCATTTAACAATTCTAGTAGCAGCAGTACAAGTAGCAATAACATTGCTGTCTCAAGTTGCATTTGCAATGATTAAGAATC
>NC_088872.1:47953181-47983937 GCF_032884065.1 Artemia franciscana | reverse complement strand
AGAAATTCTAAAGGCCATTGTGTTCAAAATGTCTGACAATTATACCTCCAAGGATGCTGTGCCCCTTACACCCTTCCAGGCAAGGAATATAAATCATGCAAAACTTGAGCTTCAATAAATATGCTGGAGGTATATTCTAATTAAATATTTAATATATAGAAATGGGTAGGTATTTAATATAAACTAAATACCTACCCAATGGCTAGGTAAAGCAAGCCACCCAAATGGGTGGCTTGCTTTCCAATTATTCTTTGTTGTTTTTTCCATAATTTTGTTTCTAAAGTAGTATATTTTAACCATATTTTGGTATATGTCATAATGATTAACCTAACTTTACTTCTTGAGTATGTTCTGGATATTATGGAAGTACTGCTAAGGTTATTGTGAATTAAAAATTTCAGGGGATGTTGCAATAAATTAAAAGACACTTATTACATCCAATTTGTCAAAAAGGTGTATCTGGGCATATCCATATTGGTCTCTAGAATGGCAATGGATATTAAGTTAAAATTTTCAAGGAACACTAAATTGAACAATAAACAAAATCAAAGCACACTATTTGTATCCATGTTGTCAAAATAGCAAATCTTTAATATTTTGATAAGAATTGGAGAAGGTTATCAAGCTTCTTTCAAGAAAAAAGAGAAAGGTTATCAAGAGTTCTTGAGGGCGTGCAGAGGCATGCCACCAAGGTTATAAATGGGCTGAAAGACCTCCCCTATGATGAAAGACTAAAAAAAAACTCAAATTACCCACTCTGATGTACCACTGCAGACGAGGTGACATGCTGCTTACCCATAAAACTCTCTAATGACACATCTTGTATCCTCAACCTGAATATGTCCTTACCAATCCTATACAAGAGGCCATTCAAAGAAACTTCCTTAATGCCATGTAAACACAAGAATGCATCAAAACTTCTTCTCCAAAAAATTGTCAATGACTAGAATTACCTCTCTAAGTCTACACTGTCAGCAAACCTCACCTATAACTTTCAAGAAGTTACTGAATAGCAAGTGGTCATGCAGGAACTGGAAATACTGCTGGCAAGATCAGTAACAGATGTCAGTCATCATCACTCACAGAGCAACACAGATCCATTGGACCTTACTGCTCTGAAGTGCAAATTAAGGTAATTAAGGTAATAGGCTATCTCCAGAACAGCTTAAGATTAATAAATTGAAAAATTCAGAAAATCTGAACTGAGATGTTGAACTAGGGTAAAAAACCTCTTTTGGGAAGGACCACTTTTCTTTGGCATTCCAGAAAAATAGGGATGGCTTTTGGACCACCTCTATATTACTAAAGCATCATGCAATGAGAGGTTAGTAACAAGAGCCCTGCCTTCTTGGTGAAATTTTCACCAATAATTTGTTAGCATAAATTGAAATGTGGTCTCTGTTCTGACAAGCAATTAAAAAGAAAAATACATTTAATATTTTTATTTATATCAAAATATTAAATATTTGAATATATGAAAGCTATAAGTCAGCTTTCTGTTGATATGTGAGTAAAACTGAAACACAGGAAGGATGTGTATATACACACAGTATGTACTATATATATCTATATATATAAAAATAAGTTGTCTGTCTGTCTGTGGATCTGTGGATCAGGTGACGTCATGTTTCGGCTGACGTCATGAAATTAGTTGCCGTCATTTTTGTTATGACGATGCTTAGTATATTGTAAAACATATTAATTTGGTTAATAATATACCATTTAAAACACCAAAATGAACATGCTGGAGTAGTCACTCGGTGAGAGAGGGTGTCAGAACGGAGAATGAAGGTCCCAGGTTCAAATCCTGGTTAGGCTAAAAAAGGTAAAAAACTAAAAACTAAAAAAAAAACTGAAAAAACTAAAAAAAGGCAAAAACTACAAAAAAAACTAAAAACTAATAAAAAAATAAAAAAGCCGAAAAACTAAAAAAACTAAAGAAACTAAAAAAAGGAAAAAACTTAAAAAACTAAAAACTAAAAAAAAAACTAAAAAAAAGGAAAAATGAAAAATAGAAGAGAAAAAGAATACTAATAAAATTAAAAATAAAAAAAAAAAAAAAAAAAGATAAAAAGCTAAAAAAAGGTAAAAACCAATAAAAAACTAAAAAGAGAAAAAGGTAAAAAACTAAAAAAAAAAATTCATCTAAAAA
Source organism: Artemia franciscana (assembly GCF_032884065.1). NCBI lineage: Eukaryota > Metazoa > Arthropoda > Branchiopoda > Anostraca > Artemiidae > Artemia > Artemia franciscana. The sequence goes on along the minus strand of NC_088872.1, from coordinate 47,981,785 downwards.
ACTAAAAAAAACTAAAAAACGTAAAAACTAAAAGAACTAAAAAAGTAAAAAAAAAAACTAAAAAAAGGAAAAACTGAAAAATAAGCGGGATATAAAACAGGGGGATATAAATGACGACCGGGACACCGGGACATAAGGAATATAAATGAATCAGAAAATACAACTCATGTTTCCAAATGACGTCGTTTGGAGCCCAAATTGAAAATCCAGATCAATTTATGTCTACTTTCAAAGTAAAAGGGCAAATTTATCATAGAGCAGGGTCTCTTCTACCATTCTCAGGCGAGAATCATAAATTTTTACAATTGTACTTCATCAGTGATAGAAATTCTGAATTGAATGCACGTTGCGAAATTTCTCCCAACATTGAAAGGACAATCGTTTCCCAATTACAACATCTTTTCCACGAAAATAATAATTTAGTGCGTCTGTTCAAAACAGCCATCGATTTGATGCCTACTTATACGCATAAAATTGTTATTTCCGCTGACAAAACGCCTCCTGGCCAACATGTGCGTAGATACAATGCTCCAACTATCGACGAAGTGGCCATCGTTATGGTCGGTGATCAGTTTTTACCTCGAGATATTATTCTCAGGGTTTCCACCACACGTGCTACAACTAAAAATAGGCCTACCAATAATACTTTTAAGAAATATAAACCCACCAAAGCTTTGCTATGGCACTCGACCTGCCGTAAAAAAAACAATGGAAAACCTAATAGAGGCCACAATCTTGACACGGCCTTTTGAGGGTGAGGCTGTTCTTATTCCTCGCATTCCCAAGATTCCAACGGATCTGCCTTTTCAATTTAAAAGATTGCAATTCCCCATTGACGTCCACGAAATCAACAATATTGTTTTGAACAAGATTCGAGACCAGGCAGTCCTTTACAAGTCAGTCAACACAGTTTTGGAACCAAATGAAGCGGTTAATTATCCATCTGAATTTTTAAATTCCATAGATCCTTCAGGGTTTCCACCACACGTGCTACAACTAAAAATAGGCGTATCAATAATACTTTTAAGAAATATCAACCCACCAAAGCTTTGCAATGGCACGCGACTTGCCGTAAAGAAAAAAAAAACAATGGAAAACCTAATAGAGGCCACAATCTTGACAGGGCCTTATGAGGGTGAGGCTGTTCTTATTCCTCGCATTCCCATGATTCCAACGGATCTGCTTTTTCAATTTAAAAGATTGCAATTCCCAATTCGATTAGTATTTGCAATCACCATTAACAAAGCTCAAGGTCAATCATTAGAAAAATGTGGTATAGATCTTAATCCTGATTGTTTTTCCCATGGACAATTGTACGTTGCATGTTCGAGGGTCGGTAAACCTGACAATGTATTTATATGCAGCGACAATTGGACAGCGAAGAATGTTGTTTATTCGCAAGTTTTACGCAGTTAATTTGTATTGTATCTATCTATATAAAAACAAGTTATGTGGATGCATGTTTGTTTGTTTGTAAAAAGAGCGTTTGTATATTACGTCATTATTAGTACATACGGCTTTGCATATGCACAGACAATGGGAAAGCCAAGAATGTTGTTTATTCGCAATTTTTGCGTAGTTTGAAACACATATATAAATCTATCTATATTCACAGGTGGGACACAGGGACACAACTACAATGGCGCATAACTAATATGGCGCGTAACGACTTACGCGCGCGGGGGGGCTTGGGGGGGCGCGAAGCGCCCCACCAACTAGGTGTTGGGGTGGCGCTTCGCGCCACCCCAACAGCTAGTATATATATATATATATATATATATATATATATATATATATATATATATATATATATATATATATATATATATATCTACATATATAAAAATAAGTTGTCTGTGTGTGGATCTGTGGATCAGGTGACGTCACCTGAAAAAACTGGATCAGGTGACGTCAAAACTGAAAAAACTAAAAAAAGGCAAAAACTACAAAAAAAACTAAAAACTAATAAAAAAATAAAAAAGCTAAAAAACTAAAAAAACTAAAAAAAAAGGCAAAAAACTACAAAAAAAAACTAAAAACTAATAAAAAAGCTAAAAAACTAAAAAACTAAAAAAAGGCAAAAACTACAAAAAAAACTAAAAACTAATAAAAAAAATAAAAAAGCTAAAAAACTAAAAAAACTAAAAAAAGGTAAAAAACTAAAAAAACTAAAAACTAAAAAAAAAGGAAAAAAACTGAAAAATAAGCTAAAATAAAGGTAAAAACCAATAAAAAACTAAAAAAAAAACTGAAAAAACTAAAAAAAAGGCAAAAACTACAAAAAAAAAAAAACTAAAAACTAATAAAAAAAGTAAAAAAGCTAAAAAACTAAAAAAACTAAAAAAACTAAAAAAAGGTAAAAAACTAAAAAAATAAAAAATAAAAAAAAACTAAAAAAAAAGGAAAAAACTGAAAAATAAGCTAAAATAAAGGTAAAAACCAATAAAAAACTAAAAAGAAAAAAAGGAAAAAACTAAAAAAAATTTTCATCTAAAAAACTAAAAAAACTAAAAAAGGTAAAAACTAAAAGAACTAAAAAAGAAAAAAATAAATGATGACACTCAAAGAGAAAGCGACCAGGACAAAAGGAATGTTCGATTAGCAATCAACAAAGCACCAGGACACAGGGAGTATAAATGACGACCAGGACATAAGTAAAAAAAAAAAACTAACAAAACTAAAAAGAAGGTGAAAACTACAAAAAAACTAAAAAGAAAAAAACTAAAAAAAGGCAAAAACTACAAAAAAAACTAAAAACTAATAAAAAAGCTAAAAAAACTAAAAAAACTAAAAAAGGCAAAAACTACAAAAAAAACTAAAAACTAATAAAAAAAATAAAAAAGCTAAAAAACTAAAAAAAACAAAAAAAAACTAAAAAAAGGTAAAAAACTAAAAAAACTAAAAACTAAAAAAAAACTAAAAAATAAGGAAAAAACTGAAAAATAAGCTAAAATAAAGGTAAAAACCAATAAAAAACTAAAAAAAAAAACTGAAAAAACTAAAAAAAGGCAAAAACTACAAAAAAAACTAAAAACTAATAAAAAAAGTAAAAAAGCTAAAAAACTAAAAAAACTAAAAAAACTAAAAAAAGGTAAAAAACTAAAAAAAATAAAAAATAAAAAAAAAATAAAAAAAAGGAAAAAACTGAAAAATAAGCTAAAATAAAGGTAAAAACCAATAAAAAACTAAAAAGAAAAAAAGGAAAAAACTAAAAAAAAATTTCATCTAAAAAACTAAAAAAAACTAAAAAAGGTAAAAACTAAACGAACTAAAAAAGAAAAAAATAAATGACAACACTCAAAGAGAAAGCGACCAGGACAAAAGGAATGTTCGATTAGCAATCAACAAAGCACCGGGACACAGGGAGTATAAATGACGACCAGGACATAAGTAAAAAAAAAAACTAACAAAACTAAAAAGAAGGTAAAAACTACAAAAAAACTAAAAAGAAAAAAAAACTAAAAACTAATAAAAAAACTAAAAAATCTAAAAATCTAAATAAACTAAAAAAGAAAAAAAAAGGAAAAAAATAAAGGAGAAAAAATAAACTAAAAAACGAATGTATATACAGACCGGGACACCGGGATACAAATGACGACCGGGACACAGGGAATATAAATGACGACCGGGACACAGGGACACAACTACAACGGGGACACCAGGGGAAACAGGGGGATATAAATGACGACCGGGACACCGGGACAGGGAATGGTCGATTAGCAATCACCATCAACAAAGCTCAAGGGCAATCATTAGAATCATGAGGTATAGATCTGAATACAGATTGTTTTCCCATGGACCATTATATGTTGCATGTTCAAGAGTCGGTAAACCTGACAATCTATTTATATGCAAAGACAATGGGACAGCAAAGAATGTTGTATATTCGCAAGTTTTACGTAGTTAAAACCATATATATATATATATATATATATATATATATATATATTTATATATATATATATCTATCTATATTCACAGGTGGGACATAGGGACACAACTACAATGGCGCGTAACTATTATGGCGCGTAACGACTTACGCGCGCGGGGGGGCTTGGGGGGGGCGCGAAGCGCCCCCACCAACTAGGTGTTGGGGTGGCGCGAAGCGCCACCCCAACAGCTAGTATATATATATATATATATATATATATATATATATATACTAGCTGTTGGGGTGGCGCTTCGCGCCACCCCAACACCTAGTTGGTGGGGGCGCTTCGCGCCCCCCCCCAAGCCCCCCCGCGCGCGTAAGTCGTTACGCGCCATAATAGTTACGCGCCATTGTAGTTGTGTCCCTATGTCCCACCTGTGAATATAGATAGATATATATATATGGTTTTAACTACGTAAAACTTGCGAATATACAACATTCTTTGCTGTCCCATTGTCTTTGCATATAAATAGATTGTCAGGTTTACCGACTCTTGAACATGCAACATATAATGGTCCATGGGAAAACAATCTGTATTCAGATCTATACCTCATGATTCTAATGATTGCCCTTGAGCTTTGTTGATGGTGATTGCTAATCGACCATTCCCTGTCCCGGTGTCCCGGTCGTCATTTACATCCCCCTGTTTCCCCCGGTGTCCCCGTTGTAGTTGTGTCCCTGTGTCCCGGTCGTCATTTATATTCCCTGTGTCCCGGGTCCCGGTCGTCATTTGTATCCCGGTGTCCCGGTCTGTATATACATTCGTTTTTTAGTTTTGTTTTTCTCCTTTATTTTTTTCCTTTTTTTTTCTTTTTTAGCTTATTTAGATTTTTAGATTTTTTAGTTTTTTTATTAGTTTTTAGTTTTTTTTTCTTTTTAGTTTTTTTGTCCCGGTCGTCATTTATATCCCCCTGTTTCCCCCGGTGTCCCCGTTGTAGTTGTGTCCCTGTGTCCCGGTCGTCATTTATATTCCCTGTGTCCCGGTCGTCATTTGTATCCCGGTGTACCGGAGTTGTGTCCCTGTGTCCCGGTCGTCATTTATATTCCCTGTGTCCCGGGTCTTATTTTTTTCCTTTTTTTTTCTTTTTTAGCTTATTTAGATTTTTAGATTTTTTAGTTTTTTTATTAGTTTTTAGTTTTTTTTTCTTTTTAGTTTTTTTGTCCCGGTCGTCATTTATATCCCCCTGAAATTGTTGAGGTTTAGAATGCTTCCTGCTCAAAGAAAATTTGTCAAAGGGTCAATTAATGTCAAAAAGAAATTATAATTAAATTGCTTAACATGTAAAAAACTGGGGATTGCATAAATATTTCTATATATTTTGACAATGGATTAAAGCAATCAAAAACCTTAAAACAGAAAACCAAACCAATTTATGTAATCAATTCAATCCAAAAATGACATAGCATTGCCAGGCCATGATGGGGCCCAGCAGTGAAGCTGCTTTGACCCAGCACTGTCTGCAGTTAGAACACAAGGGACAATGAGAATCCATAAATAGAAGCCTGCCACATGCCATGATAGGGCCTATATATCTATATATATATAAATAAGTTGTATGTGTGTTATGTCTGTTGAGTGACATCATGCTTGTGTGTCGACTGATGTCATGTTTGTCAACTGACATCATTATAAGGATTGAGCTGTATGTTGTCATGAAGTTGTTTGTTGACTGATGAAATTACAGACCGGGACACAAATGACAACCAGGACACTCAAAGGGAAATTACAGACTGGGACACCAGGACACAAAAAACAACCAGGACACAGGGAATAAAAATGATGACTGGGACACAGGGACACAACTACAACAGGGATGCTGGGTGGCACAGGGGGATATATAAATGACGACTGGGACACAGGGAATGTTCAATTAGCAATCACCATCAACAAAGCTCAAGAGCAATCATTAGAATGATGAAGTATATATCTGAATACAGATTGTTTTTCCCATGGACAATTACATATTGCATGTTCAAGAGTCAGTAAACCCAACAATATATTTATATGCACAGACAATGGGACAGCAAAGAATGTTGTATATTTGCAAGTTTTACAAACATATATATATATATCTATCTATATTCACAGGTGGGACACAGGGACACAACTACAATGGCACATAACTAATATGAGGCAAAAAAAGCTAAAAAAAGAAAAAACCTAAAAAGAAAAAAACTTAAAAAGGTAAAAAACTAAAAAGAAAAAAAGCACCAGGACACAAATTGATGACCAGGACACAGGGAATATAAATGATGACTGGGACACAGGGACACAACTACAATGGGGACGCAAGGGGGCACAGGGGGATATATAAATGATGACGGGGACACAGGGAATGTTCAATTAGCAATCACCATCAACAAAGCTCAAGGGCAATCATTAGAATGATGAGGTATAGATCTGAATATGGATTGTTTTTCCCATGGACAATTACATATTGCATGTTAAAGAGTTGGTAAACCTGACAATCTATTTATATATACAGACAATGGGACAGTGAAGAATGTTGTATTTTCGCAAGTTTTATGTTGTTAAAAACATATATATATATATATATATATATATATATATATATATATATATATATATATATATATATATATATATATATATATATAATATATATATATATATATATATATATATATATATATATATATATATATATATATTATATATATATATATATATATACTAGCTGTTGGGGTGGCGCTTCGCGCCACCCCAACACCTAGTTGGTGGGGCGCTTCGCGCCCCCCCAAGCCCCCCCGCGCGCGTAAGTCGTTACGCGCCATATTAGTTACGCGCCATTGTAGTTGTGTCCCTGTGTCCCACCTGTGAATAGAGATAGATATAAATATATGTTTTTAACTACGTAAAACATGCTAATATACAACATTCTTCGCTGTCCCATTGTCTGTGCATATAAATAGATTGTAAGGTTTACTGACTCTTGAACATGTCATTTATATCCCCCTGTTTCCCCCCCGGTGTCCCCGTTGTAGTTGTGTCCCTGTGTCCCGGTCGTCATTTATATTCCCTGTGTCCCGGTCGTCATTTGTATCCCGGTGTACCGGTGTGTATATACATTCGTTTTTTAGTTTTGTTTTTCTCCTTTATTTTTTTCCTTTTTTTTTCTTTTTTAGTTTATTTAGATTTTTAGATTTTTTAGTTTTTTTATTAGTTTTTAGTTTTTTTTTTCTTTTTAGTTTTTTTGTAGTTTTTAACTTCTTTTTAGTTTTGTTAATTTTTTTTTTTACTTATGTCCTGGTCGTCATTTATACTCCCTGTGTCCCGGTGCTTTGTTGATTGCTAATCGAACATTCCTTTTGTCCTGGTCGCTTTCTCTTTGAGTGTCGTCATTTATTTTTTTCTTTTTTAGTTCTTTTAGTTTTTACCTTTTTTAGTTTTTTTTAGTTTTTTAGATGAAAATTTTTTTTAGTTTTTTCCTTTTTTTCTTTTTAGTTTTTTATTGGTTTTTACCTTTATGTTAGCTTATTTTTCAGTTTTTCCTTTTTTTTTAGTTTTTTTTTATTTTTTATTTTTTTTAGTTTTTTACCTTTTTTTAGTTTTTTTAGTTTTTTTTAGTTTTTTTAGTTTTTTAGCTTTTTTACTTTTTTTATTAGTTTTTAGTTTTTTTGTAGTTTTTGCCTTTTTTTAGTTTTTTCAGTTTTTTTTTTAGTTTTTTATTGGTTTTTACCTTTATTTTAGCTTATTTTTCAGTTTTTTCCTTTTTTTTAGTTTTTTTTAGTTTTTAGTTTTTTTAGTTTTTTACCTTTTTTTAGTTTTTTTAGTTTTTTTAGTTTTTTAGCTTTTTTATTTTTTTTATTAGTTTTTAGTTTTTTTTTGTAGTTTTTGCCTTTTTTTAGTTTTTTTAGTTTTTTAGCTTTTTTATTAGTTTTTAGTTTTTTTTGTAGTTTTTGCCTTTTTTAGTTTTTTTAGTTTTTTAGCTTTTTTATTTTTTTTATTAGTTTTTAGTTTTTTTGTAGTTTTTGCCTTTTTTTTTAGTTTTTTCAGTTTTGACGTCACCTGATCCAGTTTTTTCAGGTGACGTCACCTGATCCACGATCCACAGATCCACAGACAACTTATTTTTATATATATAGATAGTTTTTTTTTTTTTTACTTATGTCCTGGTCGTCATTTATACTTCCTGTGTCCCGGTGCTTTGTTGATTGCTAATCGAACATTCCTTTTGTCCTGGTCGCTTTCTCTTTGAGTTTCGTCATTTATTTTTTTCTTTTTTAGTTCTTTTAGTTTTTACCTTTTTTAGTTTTTTAGATGAAATTTTTTTTTAGTTTTTTCCTTTTTTTCTTTTTAGTTTTTTATTGGTTTTTACCTTTATTTTAGCTTATTTTTCAGTTTTTTCCTTTTTTTTATTTTTTTTTTTATTTTTTATTTTTTTTAGTTTTTTATCTTTTTTTTAGTTTTTTAGTTTTTTTAGTTTTTTAGCTTTTTTACTTTTTTTATTAGTTTTTAGTTTTTTTTTGTAGTTTTTGCCTTTTTTTAGTTTTTTCAGTTTTTTTTTAGTTTTTTATTGGTTTTTACCTTTATTTTAGCTTATTTTTCAGTTTTTTTCCTTTTTTTTAGTTTTTTTTAGTTTTTAGTTTTTTTCGTTTTTTACCTTTTTTTTAGTTTTTTTAGTTTTTTTAGTTTTTTAGCTTTTTTATTTTTTTTATTAGTTTTTAGTTTTTTTTGTAGTTTTTGCCTTTTTTAGTTTTTTTAGTTTTTTAGCTTTTTTATTAGTTTTTAGTTTTTTTTGTAGTTTTTGCCTTTTTTTAGTTTTTTTAGTTTTTTAGCTTTTTTATTTTTTTTATTAGTTTTTAGTTTTTTTTGTAGTTTTTGCCTTTTTTAGTTTTTTCAGTTTTGACGTCACCTGATCCAGTTTTTTCAGGTGACGTCACCTGATCCATCCACAGACAGACAGACAGACAACTTATTTTTATATATATAGAAGATATATATATATATATTCATATGTGGGACACAGGGACACAACTACATTGGCACATAACTAATATGGCATGTAACAAATTATGCGCGCAGGGGGGGGGGGGCTTGGGGGGTGTGAAGTGCTCCCACCAACTAGGTGTTGGGGTGGCACAAAGCACCACCCCAACAGCTAGTATATATATATAGCTGGGACCCAGCACTGTCTGTGGTTAGAACACAAGGGACAATGATAACCCATGTATAGAAGCCTACCACATGCCATGATGGGGCCCGGCAGCAAAGCCACCCAATATGTCTTTCTTGTTTCAACCAGTTTACCTGTAGATTGAATCAACTGTGACAAAACAAGAACCAGCAACATAATGATGAGTAGAAGAATGCATTGTAAATATGTAATTTCAACTATATATTTGCACATGGGGGGGGGGGGGGGGTAAAGTATAGCAAGGCTGCATGCTGAATGTGTTATCAGCAAATATTCTGGATATTGTGAAGCAAGAATTATTTTCTTAACATGTTTCTTTCTCTAGGCTTAGGCCTATACCAAGGTAATGTTTCACTTTATTTGCTAAACATGTTAGACTTTATTTGCTAAACATGTTTTCTAAGGCTATACGCCTATTGCAGTCACTCAATCTTAACTAATCCAGGCCTAACTATCAGCTAATCTCAACTATATATTATACCTATGATCAGCAAACTACCATCCTTTGCACTAATAGAGTGATTGGCCTCCTTCAAAAGGGAACACTGTAAAGTCTGAAAATACCTTTAGAAATTCTAAAATTCTTACTTTTATTCCTCCTAAAAGTGTATTAATTCATTTACTCCCAGTCTAATAATGTAAAAAACATACGCCTATAGCCCAAATCATACTTTTAGGAATGGTATAAGCAGCTTATGATATTTTAGACATTCTTACAGTTAGTTTTCAGAATTTGATATTGTTTCCTTCTGAGGTGGCCAAGACGAAACTCGATCTTATGAAGAAAACATTTCGATCAAAACATTTGTCTAAGAATAGGCAATGTCTGAGTAGCCTACTGGGAGTAACCCTATTAATCATTCAATGGGAAAAAATAGAGTATGTTTGGACCCGGATAACTTGCGCTGCCTTGGATACAATTACCCATAGTTTTATAAAGAAAATCCACGGCTGTTTTCCTCTCATGCAATCCTTTGTCTCCTTCCATTTCAGTGTCTCTTTGCGTATTTAAAAATACCTAAGTTGTATTTTTAAATTTTTGCTATTAACGCTGGCGTGTATAACTCTATTGGTTTAGATGTCGTTGTATTCAACATTGAATTTCGCAAGATACGTAAAGTGCTATGGGGCAGCGGAGCATTCTTCTCCAAACCCCTTTTGGCTTCTTTTCAGACCCTATTTAACCCCTAGTATTCTGTTATACTTGTTCGATCGCTTCAAGTATGAATCAGTTTCTTTGAAAATGCCTTCATCCATCCGCTATTCGATAAAAAGTGCAAATTCTGCAATATAAAATTTTGTTTGTGAATGTAATTCAGATAACGCGTGTCCCGAAGCCTCATTGGTAAATTAAAGGTTGTAGTGAATGAATTTATTTGTTTTCTTTGCAATTAGTCAGTAGAGTGCAACTACTCTTTGTTAGTCTATATTTTTATACTTGATCAACCAGTTATAAAAGTAAAATTGATGACTAGAAGCACCAAATGCACTGCTAAGTGAAGTGTGTAAATTTTTCATTAATGGCTTATTGTCATAAATACATAGTAAAACCTACATTTGTTTCAACAACAGCTTTAAGTGATTCATCAGTATTAAAACTATTTTAATTGAGTTCTCTTATTTCACCTTATATCTTTGGATCCAGGTATAATTTGTAAATGTCATGAAGTCTTATTAAAACCTTATATAAAACCTTTAAAATCGTTTTTGGAGGGAGGGGGTCAGGTAGAGACTAAACTGGAAGCCTAATCCAATGGACAAGCTTTCTTGTAAAGAGTTTTAGAAAAGCTGAAGAGAAATTTTACCTTGAAAATTACTGGCTAACTAGGATAGCCGGCTTGTATTTGAAATATTAGAAAAGGGAAGTTCTACTGAAATTGAGTTACTATGAAGGAGCAAATTTATTAAGTAAAATAATAAAGCGTTCTTACACTGTCAAAATTGTATTTTGTCTTGTTTGTATGTTCTTAATACTTACAAAAGGTACTAGAGCCCTTAAATAACTTTCTATATTTTTCCAGAGCCTCTTCAGAGGCGAAAAAAAGAAAACAAAATAGGAGGCATATCGGTGCGGCCCATGGTAAAAAGTAATATCCGTTTTGCTAAAAGTAGGGGTTATAAGTTTTCCAGTGAGGGGTTTTTTGACAATGACGATTCCAATGATTCAGTTTTCTCCCGGTGCGACACTATTTTTAAGGGTTTTCAGACTATTTCAAAAAGTATTTTTGAATTCCGGGTCACCATTGATTAAAATTTGTTTTTCATTAGGTTGCCGTCAATGTTGCAAGCTCCAATATACAATAACGTTGACGTTTGTATTTTTACGAGAAAAAAAGATAATGGATTCGTGTTTATTTGTTGTTGCTTTCTCTTCAGGGGTGATTGCGTCGAACCAGTGTTTCTAGAAGATAGAGAGAGGGCTCATTTGATCAGATATCGGAAGTTCTAGTTCTCTTTGTAAGTAGCCAAAAGGATTAGAAGGCGGCTAGTCTTACCGTTGACCATTTGACCTTAACCATTGACCATTTGGAACTAATCCTTCGATTCAGCATAGTTCGAAGGTTCAATAACTATGCCTTTTGGGACAACAAAACTTCCACTTACCCTGAGGAAAGGGCTGTAAATTAGTAAATTTACCCGTTTTTTACGTGTAGCATTTGTTAATAAGAAGTACGCATATATTTTTCAAGGAAAGGGGAGGAATTTTCAGAACATTCGTTTTCTACATTTGGGAATTTACCAGTTCTTGTGATTTGGTCAAAAACTTTTGCTAGAGCCCAGCACTTTTATCTGAAAAGGCTTTACTAAAATCAACAAATCCTTTATCTTTAGATGTTTTAGATTTTGTCTATAAGATCGGAGGAAAAAAGCAGGGGAAAGACAGTGTTGGGAGAAAGATTTGACCCGGCCAGTAAAAGAGATGAGCAAGAGACTTTATACAATGGATGAGAGATACAAGTTCAAACTGATTAGCTGCAGCTAGTTCTTAATAAAGTGATGTTATAAGTTTATTTATTATATTTATTGGTTTCTTCTCGTCTTAAGTTATGTGGCTCATTTCTTTCATTTGAAGAATACTTGCTGACACCGCATTACTTAGAAGGAGTTTCATGCCCTTTACTACGGAGTACTTTACTATGTCTTGGATATCTGTCCTGAAATAGAAAAAGTCTCTATGTTTATTTTTACTTTCAGTATACTGTCATAATAATAATTGTCACTTCGCAAAATATCCCTGATTTTAAACTTGTTTTCTATACTTGCTTCATTGCGACACTATTTTTGTTTTAAGTTTTGATTTTTTGTTCTTCAACACAAGAAATTGTGTTTCTTTGTTTCAATAGTCCCTATTTGTTGTTGAAGTCAATGCTGATTTTTCATTCGTGTTATACTTATGATCTATGCTTTGATTTTGACATCATTTGACTTGAAACACAACCTAGACTTTTTTTTTACTTGTGACAGTCGTTTGTCAATAAAGTACCTTTAGTCTATTGCTGATATTCGTCAAACAAAGTCCTTTTCTGTTCACGCAGAGGCGATTAAGGGTATAAGATAGCAAAATTTTTATTCTGAATAATAGAAAAAAAAACTCTAGAAAGCTTATACTTAATAATAAGTATTATCTTACTGCTGATATTCGTCAAACAAGGTCCTTTTCTGTTTACGCAAAGGCGATTACGGGTTTAAGAGCGCTATATCTACCTAGCAAAATCTTTATTCTGAATAATAGAAAAAAAACACAAGGAAGCTAATAAATAAAGTCGATAATTTCATTGCGCCAATTAGAAACTGATTCAATATCTTATCACAGCCCAAACGTAAAAATAGAATATTGTTGCCAAAAAATATAACTAAATATTTCAAAAAGTATAGGTTTTGGCTATTTATCTTTACCCTGTAGATTCGACTACTTTTACTATTACTGATAATTCCTCACTGAACTAAGTCGCCTTAGGCACAAACATCTATGCAAGCTCTTCCTCCAACACTGTATACTCAGAACTCCCCTCTTTACTTCTTTCCATGGTTGTCATTTTTTTATCCTCTCCGAATTCTTCTCTCATCATTTGCGAACATACTTTGAGTATGTTTGGCTCAAAACAGACTGCAGTAAAGCGCATTCATTTACAATATATAATAGCACCAATATGTCACATTGAACAATAGAAATGAAATAGGGAATACTAATCGAGAATATTTATCAATAATGTTCACATCTTTTACTCTGGGAAAGCTTATTTTCAATGGCGTTCGTTTTAAAGACTGGAGAAACCGTTGATTTGATTTAGGTATATTATTTAACAAATTGGATGATTTTGAACGAACTGGGTTACAAGGACGATGTATCCTAAAACTAGGGAGGGCTAGAGGAGGATCCTTGTAACTTTTTCCTTGTCTATGACGCAATGATGCTATTGGAGACATTGCTAAATCATGAAGCTCAATTATTCCGAGATCTTTGGGGGGTTCTTTGCAATCCTGTGTTTGACAACCATCGGCAGCTTCTCGGATGTCTCTCTTCTTAGCCTGAAATATTAAAATATATGGAAGTAAAATTATTACTTCCTCAAAAAGCGAAATAAAATTTGTAAGGAATAGGACTAATGAACTAAATTTATAGGGTCTAAATAAATAGGACTACTAAAAGTAAATATGGAAAACAATGAGTCTATGGGAAGTAGCAAGAAAAAGAAAAACACATACAGCCATACGATCGCTTTGCCTGAATGAAAACAAGGCATTCTCAGCACTGATAAGGAAAATAATATTTTATAAAAAGAATGGGACTGAAAAAAAATTCGATAAAATTAAAGCAATAAAACTAAATTCAAAAAACAAGAAATCTTAAAAAAAAAACAGAAAATGAAAAAATCAAAGCAAAATATGAAATAGCTACTTCATGTCTATTCTATTTCCGTTGTTTTTTACATAGAGTACTTCCTTTTTGAATTTTGGAATTCATAGTTTTTTATGCTGGTCTCACACCCTCAGTTCTCAAGATTTACTTCTTTGGTTTTGTTATGGTTGGTCAGTTCGGCCTTAGATTTTTTAGCCAGATTATTTGCTCTATAGCTTGGCAGTTGCTGCTCAGAAGGTGGTCACACAATATTGCATATATTCTACAGTAGAGCGAAAAAACTTGAAAATATATTTCTGGTTTTTCAATTTCTATTAAAATCCGTTTTACAATTTTAATTGTTTACTTAAAAACAATCACGTCCGAAAAAAACATTGACATTGATACTTCCATTTTCCTACCATCTTATATCCAAGAGAATGAGAAATAGAACAGTTTACAGAAATTAGAAACTTGTAGATACCTTTAGGTATCTAAAAAAGGAAGTTATCTAAAAGAAAGTTACATAAAATCTTGTGAATTGCTAAGTTGAGTTTATATCTAAATTTTACTGAGGGTTTTGATCCAGTTAGTATTTTGATCTGAAGATAAAACAGAAGTTAACATTATTTATTCCTAAGCTTGCCATCTCCCAAGACTTAATGGATCACAACCTTTCCATAATACTTTAATTTAGTTCCTGGATACATATCACATAAATCTTCATCACAAAAAATCATCTTAAAAGCATTAAACCGAACCCCATGAGTCAAGGAACACCAGCAACCCGAGTCAAACGTGACGTGGTACATTAACTACAAAAAAATACTGTTTGATTCCGAAAAAAAGAACACTTTTTAAAACGCAAGAAGAGGGCAAAAAGTTATTTTGTAGGGTCAATTCCTCCTCCATCTCACCTTTGTTCCCTCCAAATTAACATCACTTTGGAGAGGAGTATGTACAGCTCTACAGTCCGCAGGGAGATAGATGCTGCAATTACTAGTCAGTAGTAGTAGTATAATTTGTCACATTTAACTCAGCAATAAACAATACTAATTAAATAGTGATACGCATCCAAAGTAACAAAACTATCCACCCAGTTCTAAATCTCTTTTTTTTCCTATTTTGACGAGTCAAGAAACTTGCAAGAACAGCAAAAAAAAAAAAAATATAAATGAAAACGCTTATATTTCATTCATATCACTCCAAGTATTTTTATTGGCATTCATCTAAGCAAAACTTAATTTGATTTTCGAGGAAACGTAATTATAGAGCAGAAAATAAAATGAATAAACAGATAAGTCCTTTTTCAAAAATTGTGGTATCCCATAGGGAAGACTTTATTGCATTAAAGAACTTCTCAGTAGGAGTAAAAGAGATTATGACAGAAATTTAGTTTTAATCCTGTTATTGCCCTGATTCCGCTATTTTGATCGAAAATGCTTTTACACGACACAGAATTTACCAAAGAACTGCCAATTCCAGGAAAGATTAAAACAGAATCTAGGCACAAAGCTTAGAAATTCTTATATAAAAAGTCGTTACATAACCTAAAATAAGCAAAAAAAGCGCTTCGAAGCACCTCTAGTTCATTACAGCAATAGGTCCTAGCTGGAAAAATTTTCCATTTAGGATTACACCTTACTTATCTTCCACTTAAGAGTGTAAGTGAGGATGGATTATTCTTTGCTTAAATTTACAAAAAAAACTGTGTAGTTTCGGGGATTATCTTGGACTGATTCTAATTGCTTTAAGATAAAGTTTACTTAATTTTAGGTCCTCCTCGACAAGTAAAATGTTTTTATGTGGGCTAAAACAAGCAGCATTTTTATTGTGTTCTGGCTATCAATGGCGTCAATTCATGAGAATTTTCGGAGATGGGGAGAAGTATTTTTCAAAATCTAGGGAAGCGGGCTACATTTTTTTCGGACATTTTCAATGAAAGTACTAAAAAAGACGTTTTCAATAAAACATATCCCCGAAAAGTTTTTTTTCCCAAAATCAAGAACAAGAATTGGTGCCGTTGTATACGCAAAGGATATTTTAATATTCTTGAGTATTTATAAAGGATTACACCTGTTATCATTCTAGGATAACTAATTATTTTTTACAATCAGACAGAAATTTTCAAAGCTGGAAAGATAGATGTAACTTAGTAAAGAATGAACCAAGTTTCATCGTAGCCATTATTTAAAAACGCGATTAAAAAGATACTTTAAAGTGAAAAAAACTATCATTTGTTGTTTATTCAGTAATGATAGTTACCATGTCGATTAATCTTGATTATAAAGTTTACTTTTGAATAAAAAGCCATGTCGGAAAATAGCTTAATATCCTTCAAAATGCTTGCAAATAAAAACAAGAGCTAAGAGCTCATATGGCCCTTGTGACGAGGTCGGAAGAGCGAAGAGCCAAGAGCACATATTGGATGAGCTGTAGCTAAATTCTAAGAATCAATAGATTGATTTAAAAGGAAAATCAGAAGCTTAATGCCGGTTGGGATTTAAAATAAGAGCTCTGAGACACAAGCTCCTTCTAAATATCAGAACTCATTAAGATCCGATCATCCACTCGTAAGTCAAAAATACCTCATTTTTTCTAATTTTTCCTCTCCTTTCAGCACCCCAGATGGTCGAATCGGGGAAAATGACTTTATCAAGTTAATTTGTGCAGGTCCCTGACACGCCTACCAATTTTCATCGTCCTAGCACATCCAGAAGTACCAAACTCGCCAAAGCACTGGACCCCCTAATTCCCCCAAAGAGAGTGGATCCAGTCCGGTTAAGTCAAACACGTACCTACGACATTTACTTATTCTACCCACCATGTTTCATCCCGATCTCTCTACTCTATGCCTTTTCCAAGATTTCCGGTTTCCCCCTCCAACTTCCCCCAATTTCACCAGATCTGGTGGGGATTTAAAATAAGAGCTCTGAGACACGAGTTCCTTCTAAATATCAAATTTCATTAAGATCTTGCCAATCGTTCTGTCAAAAATATATCATATTTTCTATTTTTTTTCCAACTAACACTCCTCCCCCCAACTCCTCCAAAGAGAGTGGATCCCTTCCAATTATGTCAATCACATATCTAGAATTTGTGCTTATTCTTTCCATCAAGATTCATCCCGATCTCTCCACTTCAAGTTTTTTCCAAGATTTCCGGTTTCCAAGATTTCTGTTTTCCCCCCTCCAGCCCCTATGTCCTCAGATCAGATTTGAATTGAAAATGGAGCATCTGATAAATAAGATCTTTCTATATATCAAGTTTCATTAAGATCTGATCACCCGTTCGTAAGATAAAGAAACCTCAATTTTCAAGTTTTCCAAGATTTCGAGTTTCACCCTCCAACTACCCCCCCCCCAATTTCACTGGATCTGGTCGTGATTTAAACGGCTCTGAAGCACAAGATCCTTCTAAATATAAAATTTCATGAAGATCTGATCACCCCTTCGTAAGTTACAAATGCCTCATATTTTCTACTTTTTGTCAATTACCAGCCCCCCATCCCCCAAAGAGAGCGAATGCGGTACGATTTTGTCAGTCACATATCTTGGACTTGTGATTATTCTTCCCGCCAAGTTCCATCCTGATCTCTCCACTCTAAGCGTTTTCCAGGATTTCCGACGCTCCCCACCAAACTCCCCCCAATGGCACTGGATCCGGTCGAGAATTAAAATAAGAGATCTCAGTTATGAGGTCCTTCTAAATATGAAATATCATTAAGATCCGATCACTCCTTCGTAAGTTAAAATACCTCATTGTTTCCAATTTTTCAGAATTAACCCTCCTCCCAACTCCCCCAATGAGAGCGGATCTGTTCCGGTTATGTCGATCACGTATTTCGGATTTGTGCTTACTTTTCCCACCAACTTTCATCCCGATCCCTCCACTCTAAGCCTTTTCCAAGATTTACGACCCCTCCCCCCACCAAGTCCCCCAATGACACTGGATCCGGTCGGGATTTAAATTAAGAGGTCTGAGTTACGAGGCTCTTCTAAATATGAAATTCCATTAAGATCCGATCACTCTTTCTTAAGTTAAAAATGGCTCATTTTTTCTAATTTTTAGAATTAACCCTCCCCCCAACTCCCTCAAAGAGGGCGGATCCGTTCTGACTATGTTAATCACGTATCTAGAACTTGTGTTTAGTTTTTCCACCAAGTTTCATCCCAATCCCTCCACTCTAAGTGTTTTCCAAGATTTTAGGTTTCTCCCTCCAACTCCCCCCAATGTCACTGGCTCCGATCAGGATTTAAAATAAGAGCTCCGAACCACAATATACTTCTAAATATCAAATTTCATTAGGATCTGATCATCCGTTCGTAAGTTAAAAATACCTCAATTTTTCTAATTTATCCGAATTAACCGTCCCCCCACTCCCCACCCCCAGATGGTCGAATCGGGGAAACAACTATTTCTAGTTTAGCCTAATCTAGTCCCTGATAAACCTGCCAAACTTCATCGTGCTAGCTTATCTGAAAGTTCCTAAACAAGCAAAACCGGTATCAACAGACAGACACACCGACAGACCGACAGAAATTTTCGATCGCTATATGTCACTTGGTTAATATTAAATAAAAAAAAAACTAGTTTTTTTAACTAAAAGTAAGGAGCGACATTAAAACTTAAAACGAACAGAAATTACTCCGTATATGAAATGGGTTGTCCCCTCCGCAGTCCCACGCTCTTTACGCTAAAGTTTGACTCTTTGCCACAATTCTACTTTTTAAAACAATTAAAAACTTTAGCGTAAAGAGCGTGGGACTGCGGAGGGGACAACCCATTTCATATACGGAGTAATTTCTGTTCGTTTTAAGTTTTAATGTCGCTCCTTACTTTTAGTTAAAAAAACTAGTTTTTTTTTATTTAATTTTTGAACGTTTTTGAGTTAATGCATGTTTGATTTTGGCTCTCCGCACATAAATTATTGAAATGAAATTAGTATATTAATTTTTTTTTGGCTAAATGGCTTTCTCTTAGTTTTGATCAGACGATTTTGAGAAATAAGGGGTGGGGAAGGAGGCCTAGCTGCCCTCCAATTTTTCGGTTACTTAAAAAGGCTACTAGAACTTTTAATATTCAACGAACGTTTTTATTAGTAAAAAATATACGTAACTTAAGAATTAACTTACGTAACAAACTTTTATATTCTTATATTTTTATTATGTGTACGAAGGGGTTTGTACCCTCGTTAATACCTCGCTCTTTACACTAAATCGTAAGTTTTGTCCCAATTCTTTAAGAATGACCCCTGAATCAAAAAGGCCGTAGAATAAATAGTTGAAATCACTAAAAATATTTTAGCATAAAGAGCGAGGTATTTATCTCCTCCTAAATACCTCGCTCTTTATGCTAAAGTATTTTTAAAACCCCTCATATACGTAATAATCTCTGTTCGTTTTAAATTTCAATGCTATTCCTTACTTTCATTTGAAAAAACGTTTTCATGTTTATTTTTTCATTGTTTTTTTTTATAGCAATGCTAGAAAATCCTGCACCCTTTTCATTGAATTTTTCTTCCCCCATGACATATTCCTCAAAGGAAAGATCCTCCCACAAAGCCCTCTCCCATCAACCCCACCCCCCAAACCAAAAAATCCCCATGAAAACGTCTGTACACTTCCCAATAACCATTACTATATGTAAACACTGGTCAAAGTTTGTAACTTGCAGCCCCTCCCTCAGGGATTGTGGGGGAGTAAGTCATTCCCAAAGACATAGTTATTATGGTTTTCGACTATGCTGAACAAAATGGCTATATTAAAATTTTAATCTGTTGACTTTTGGAAAAAAATGAGCATGGGAGGGGGCCTATTTGCCCTCCAATTTTTTTTGGTCACTTAAAAAGGGCACTAGAACTTTTCATTTCCGTTAGAATGAGCCCTCTCGCAACATTCTAGGACCACTTGGTCGATAAGATGACCCCTGGGAAAAAAAAACAAAAAAAAAACAAACAAACAAATAAACACGCACCCGTGACTTGTCTTCTGGCAAAAAAATACAAAATTCCACATTTTTTAGATAGGAGCTTGAAATTTTTGTTATAGAGTTCTCTGATACACCGAATGCGATAGTGTGATTTTCGTTAAGATTCTATGACTTTTAGGGGATGTTTCCCCCTTTTTTCCAAAATAGGGCAAATTTTCTCAGGCTCGTAACTTTTGATGACAAAGACTAAATTAATTGAAACTTATATATTTAGAATCAGCGTAAAAATTCGATTCTTTTGCTGTATCTTTTAGCATCAAAATTCCGTTTTTTTAGAGTTTCGTTTGCTATTGAGCCGGGTCGCCCCTTACTACAGTTCCTTACCACGAACTGTTTGAAAAGAAAATAATTCGGTATTTCGGGGCTTCTGACATTATTACTCCTTTGCGGAAGTTAGGCTCAAAATTGAAAAAGGATTATATTTTTTCTCTGGGCCCCTTCCACCTCTTAGTTCGTTTATTTTCCCGTTAGTTTTCACCTGTTTTCGCTTTATAGTTGTGTTATCTCTTAGTAGTTCTTTCGTTAGTTGAGTTATGGTTGTGGTATATATGTTTTATTGCTCGTATAGTTGTGCTATTTTCAAATTATACTCCATAATAGAGAGGCTCCGAACACCCAGCATTGTATATTAAGCTCTTAATTTGACGTTTTTTTCTAACGTGACCAGATTCGTCCTGCGCCCTTTTCATTGAATTTTTTTCCCCCATGGCATATTTCTCCAAGGAAAGATCCTCCCACATAGCCCCCTCCCTCAACCCCACCCCCAAAACCAAAAATATCCCCCTGAAAACGTCTGTACACTTCCCAATAACCATTATTATATGTAAACACTGGTTGAAGTTTGTAACTTGCAACCCCTCCCCCAGGGACTGTGGGAGAGTAAGTCATCCCCAAAAACATAGTTATTATGATTTTCGACAATGCTAAACAAAATGGCTATCTCAAAATTTTCATCCGTTGACTTTGGGAAAAAAATGAGCGTGGGAGGGGGCCTAGATGCCCTCCAATTTTTTTGGTCACTTAAAAAGGGCACTAGAACTTTTCATTTCCGTTAGAATGAGCCCTCTTGCGACATTCTAGGACCACTTGGTCGATACGATGACCCCTGGGAAAAAAAACAAAAAAAAAAACAAACAAATAAACACGCACCCGTGATTTGTCTTCTGGCAAAAAATGCAAAATTCCACATTTTTGTAGATAGGAGCTTGAAACTTCTACAGTAGGGTTCTCTGATACGCTGAATCTGATGGTGTCATTTTCGTTAAGATCCTACGACTTTTAGGGGGTGTTTTCCCCTATTTTCCTAAATAAGGCAAATTTTCTCAGGCTCGTAACTTTTGATGGATAAGACTAAACTTGGTGAAACTTATATATTTAAAATCAGCATTAAAATGCGATTCTTTTGATGTAGCTATTGATATCAAAATTCAATTTTTTAGAGTTTTGGTTACTATTGAGCCGGATCGCTCCTTACTACAGTTCGTTACCACGAACTGTTTGACCAAATGCCATAAAAAGTACGCCATTCAAACATCTATTTTTGAAAATTACATAAAGGAAACGTAAGGCCCTCCAGCTAGAACAACCAGAAAAGTCACTTTTTACAAGGAAAGCACTAACGTTGTTTCTTCTTGCTTTCTTTTTTATTCTCAGCAGCTAGTGGGGCACTGGAACATCATAGCGAGTTTCATATGGATTTATCTGAGGAAGAATTTCTATAACTAACAGCTTTACATAAATTTGACTTGTTAACACTGCCATAAAGGGCCGTGAAACACCAGGAAGTTGCAATTTAGATGTCAGGCTATGGAGGGTTGTGTCATCCCCAGAGACCTTGTTATATGATCTTTAAACTATTTTGAACAAAATGGCTATTTAAAAATGTCGATGAGATGTATTTAGGGCTAGTTGCCCTAAAATTAATTTTGAATCTGAAAAGGACACTAGAATTTCTGATTTTCGATCGAATGAACCACGTCCGAGGTTTTTATTTCTTCCATAAAAAAACTTATATTCTAGTAATTGGCAACTAGTATAACTTATAATACTTGCCCTGAGGGTTGTTAGGGGGCCTCCGTCTCTCAAAGTTTTGCTTGAATATGTTTGGGGAAATGATGGGTGTGGGGGACGAGGAGCTAGTTGCGTTCCAATTTCTTTTGAATTTTAAAATGGGCACTAGAACTTTCAATTTTAAATCAAATTGTCTCCTTTTGAAGTTTCTACGACAATTCCTTCTATACTAAGTGACTCGTTCACAAAAAAATCCATTGTGCCCACATCACTCTTTATCTAGGCAGAGCTATTGCGCTGCCTATGGTGTCGTTTATGATCCTTTTAGTTTTTAATTTAGCTCTTAACGTTTATTTAAAAGAACAAAATTTTTCTGAAAAACAGGAAATTCATTATTTGTAAGACTGCTTCATGTTAGCACTATTCTGGTGACTCTTATATACTAGTTAATAGAACAAATTCTATAATTCTTACCTTTTTTGCCCTGCCACCCCAATACGTGTAGTTGACAGCTGCATATTCAAGCAGCGCGGCAAAAACAAATACAAAACACATAACTAGATAAATGTCTATTGCTTTAACATACGATATCCGAGGTAGAGCTGATCTTACACCGGTACTTATAGTTGTCATCGTGAGGACAGTGGTTATGCCTGTTAAATATACGAATTTTAAGCAAATAGAAATAGAAATAGCGGAAAAAGAGAAAAAAAAAACAGTAAAATTTGTCAAATAAAAGCAGTTATGATGATTTTATATACGATTATATATCGGAGGCAACGCTCTAGCATTGCTTACAATGAAGAGCAGTAAGGCGTTAGTATATTATTATTATTAAATAAAAAAACTAGTTTTGTTAACTGAAAGTAAGGAGCGACATTAAAACATAAAACGAACAGAAATTACTCCGTATATGAAAGGGGCTGTTCCCTTCTCAACGCCCCGCTCTTTACGCCAAAGTTTGACTCTTTCTCTCAGTTCTACTTTATTAATCAGTAAAACACTTTAGCGTAAAGAGCGGGGCGCTGAGAAGGGAACAGCCCCTTTCATACACCGAGTAATTTCTGTTCGCTTGAAGTTTTAATGTCGCTCCTTACTTTCAGTTAAAAAACTAGTTTTTTATTATTTAACTTCTGAACGTTTTGAATTAATGCATGTTTGATTTTGGCTCTCCACACATAAACTATTAAAATGAAATTTGCATATTAATTCTTTTTTTTGGCTAAATTGCTTTCTCTTAGTTTTGATCAGACGATTTTGAGAAAAAAGGGGTGGGGGCAGAAGTCTAATTACCCTCCAAGTTTTTGGTTACTTGAAAAGGCAACTAGAACTTTTGATTTTAACGAACGTTTTTATTAGTAAAAAATACACGTAACTTAAGAATTAACTTGCATAACAAACTTTTATATTCTTATATTTTTGTCTAGTATATGGGGGGTTTGTCTCCTCGTTAATACCTCAATCTTTACACTAAAGCTTAAATTACACTTTACACTTAAACTTAAAGCCTTAACTTTACACTTAAAGCCTGAATCAAAACGGCCGTAAAAAAAAATAGTTGAAATTGCTAAAAATATTTCAGCGTAAAGAGCGAGGTATTTAGGAGGAGGTGAGCCCCTCATATGCGTAATAATCTCTGTTGTTTTAAGTTTTAATGCTGCTCCTTACTTTCAGTTGAAAAATCTTTTTCATATTTATTTTTTCTTGTTTTTTTTTTTATAATAATGCTAGAAAATCCTGCGCCCCCTTCATTGAATTTCTCTTCCCCCATGACATATTCCTCCAGGGAAAGATCTTCCCATCTAGCCCCCTCCCACCAACCCCACCCCCCAAACCAAAATAATCCCCCTGAAAAACGTCTGTACACTTCCCAATAGCCATTACTGTATGTACACACTGTTCAAAGTTTGTAACTTGCAGCCCCTCGCCCGGGGACTGTGGGGGAGTAAGTCATCCCAAAGACATAGTTATTAGGGTTTTAGACTATGCCGAGCAAAATTGATATCTCAAAATTTTGATCCGCTGACTTTACGAAAAATGAGCGTGGGAGGGGGCCTAGGTGCCCTCCAGTGTTTTGGTAACTTAAAAAAGGCATTTTGATAGCCATTTTGTCTAAAATAGTCCAAACGTCAAATAACTATGTCTACGGGGTTGACGTAAACCCCATTCTCCTGGCTTCAAGTTATTCAAATTGCAAATTGTTAACATTTAAGATTTACATTTAGAAAAGGGGGCGTGTTTTCCAGTGGGTCTCCAAGAAGGTTTACAATTACTTTCCTGTTTAAAGGTAAAATAATGAAATCATAAAAAAGTGATACGGATCAGCTTGTATTTTATTACAACTTGTATTAGAGTTAATTCTTCATAGGTCTTTCAAAAACTTTGGGAAACACCAAGAGAATGAGATAGGACGAAAATTAGAAGGCGACAGTAAATATTTTCAAAAAAATAAATCGAAAAGAATTTTTTCCTTCAAAAAAAGTAAGCAAAAACCGATTCTTAACCACAGATTCTAAGCAAACTGTATTATCCAATAAATGTTGTCAATAATATTTTGTTACTAAAGTCATATATTAGTAAAAGTAAATAAACAAGCAACAAACAAATATTTGCAAAAATACTTTGTTTCAGGAAATGCTTTCAGGAAATGTTAAGATTGATGTCGTACACAATCAAAACATACAATGTGTATGTTGGATCCCAAAAGAGCGTATCAGTAATACCTACGGAATGACTGGGGATATTAATTTGATACTTTCTAGGAAGGATGGGGGGAAGTTGAAGGGTGACTAGAGGTCAACCACCACCACCCCATTTCCATTTTTGGTACTACCACTCCTCAAAACCGATCGAAACTTTGAGATATTGATTTTACACAAAACATTCAGAAGGTCCAATAGCCACACCGCCAGGGATATCATTCCCCTCTACAGCCCAGGGGCAAGGGTTGTAAATTTTACAAATTGCCCAGTGTTTATATGCAAGATTAATCACGGGCAAAATGGGGAATGTTTGATTCTAGGTATGCCCTAAAAGGATAAGGGTACTAAGTTGAAGCTTTCAGAAATGTTGAGGGGTGCGTTAAACTAAATCGAAAAACACTGTGCATCCAGTTTGTCACAAAGGCAGATCTGGAATATACTAAGATCGGCTAAGGAAATTGAAGCTGAAACTTTAAGGGCATGTTGAGGGGATGTTGAAATAAAGTCAGAGGGCTACCAGCACCCTCTCTAATGCATTTTTAGCTACCCTCCACCCGAAAATATCCGATCAAAATTTTGAAATATTTATCTTGTTCAAAATAGTCTAAACGTTGAATAACTATGCATATGAGAATGAAACCCCCCCCCCGTCTCAGAATCGAGGGACAAGGGTTGTAAGGTATGCAAGTTGCCCACTGATTATATATAAGGCTGAACATTGGAAAAAAGGATCATGCTTGATCCTTGATCTCCAAAAAGGATCAGGATATTAAGGGAAAACTTTCAAAAAAGGTTTGGGGGATGTCGAACAAAATCACGGCAAACTATATTCAGGTTGGTTGTGAAAAGGGCGTAGCAGTAACATCAAAGGAAAGGCGGAAGGTATTAAGTTTCATGGCGTGTTGAAGAGCACGTAAAAAGGTGATCGGAGGGTACTCAACTTCTCCCATTGCCCTTTCAGAAGACCCCTTCCCTCGATACTGACAGAAACTAAAAAAAAATCAAAAGGACAAAAGTTTTTTCCTCCAGAGAAACCATACCCCACAGGCCTCTAGGCAAGGAGTGCATCTAGGATTTTTTTTTGGGGGGGGGGTATTTACATAAAAAAACACTTCACAAACTTATTTATATGCAATATGTTAGGTCAACCTTGGGGGGTCAAATTGGTAACCCCCTCCCCCCTGGATACGGCCTTTTCAGGGGTGTCAGAAAAGTCTTAGAGCATTGAAATGAAATTTGGGGAATATTGAGGAGTATATTAAGCTATAT
Source organism: Artemia franciscana (assembly GCF_032884065.1). Taxonomy (NCBI): domain Eukaryota; kingdom Metazoa; phylum Arthropoda; class Branchiopoda; order Anostraca; family Artemiidae; genus Artemia; species Artemia franciscana. Next base: position 47,955,883 of record NC_088872.1, on the reverse strand, counting down.
CAAAAGACAATATGTGTATCGACTTCATCAAAAAGACGTATCTACGATAATTTAAGAACGGGTAGAGGTATTAGCGGAAAGCCTTCATGACCATTACAACTGCCACTGTGACTGCAACTGCAACTACTTCCAAAAGCTACTGCGACTATTTGCGACAAGGCTTACGGTTATCATAGGCTTACTACGGTTATTTCCAACGGTTACAACATGCAACTTTGATTACAAAAACTTGTGACTGTGACTGCTCGCGAATGTGAGTGCAACTACTTGTGACGGCGACTGCTTTAACTTGCAACTGCTTTCGGAGAATTTCGAGGGGGATACTGGACAAAATTAAAACATACTATATACATGCTGATTGTCAAAAGGGTGTATCAGCAATATCTCAGGGATGGCTAAAGGTATTACGATGAAACTTTTACGGTGTGTCCGGGGAATTTTTGAAAGTGATTCAAGGGCTGCCGGCGACTCCCAACTTACCCTGTTTAGACGCCTCTTCTCCAATACTGATCACAATTTTGAAAAACACAACATTTTATTCAAAATAGTCATTGTCCATTGTTTATATACAGGATTTATAATTGAGAAAGGCAGAATATTGTATCCGTAGATGTGTCCAAAAAAGCTAAGGGCGATAAGGTGAAACTTCGGGGAGTGTCTAGGGGGATTCTGGGCTGAATCAAAAGACACTGTTTGCATCTAGGCCAGCAAGAAAAGGAATCTGCAATACAATTAGGAACGGCTAAGGGTATTAGCTATAAAATTTCAGGGCCAATGCTTCTACTATGGTAGCAAATGTGATTGATTGCAACTACGACTTGATTCCGACTTCGACTAACTCTACTTATGACTACTTTTAAGAAATGCTGAGGGGGATGATGAAAAAAAAAAATCAAAACACGCTAGTTGCATGCTCATTGTCAAAAGGGTGCATCAGCAATATCTCAGGAACGGCTGAGGGTATTAAACTGAAACTTTCAGGCCACACTGAACAGTGCTTTGAGGTTAAAAGCCCCGCTTGTCCTCTTTAGATGTCCTCTTCTCAATACTGATCAAGATTCTGAAACGGCCACTTTGAAAAATAGTCAACGGGTCTAATAACTCTGTCTATTAGGCTACTACGCCCCCAGGGAAATAGTTGACGCAATGTGCCCATTGTTTGTGTGCACGATTTATCATTGGGAAAGAAGGGAAATGTTTGATCCTAGGTGCATCAGTGATCCTGAACCTAGAAGTGAGATCTACATCAATTTTACTGTAGTTAAACATGTTTAAGGCAACAAGGGGGCGGGGCATAAAATCATGATTTTGGTAGTTCTCAGGCCCAGAAATTCTTCATCCTGTGAATACATCTAAGACCAACAACGCAAAAAGCTAGTGCTTAGCCCATTTCATGCCCATTTCTTTGCTCAGAATCTTTAGCAGAGCCAACTTGAAGAGTGATCAAAATATGGAGCTACACACTCGAGCCTTCTGGAGAGGCATAAAATTGGCCAATTTAGGTAAAAAACAAATTACAAACTTTTCTAATTGATTTGAATGTTGGGTCAAAATATTTAAACTAAAAGGAACTTTCTCTGAGAACTTTTACACTTAAATTTCAAGGTAAGTCAGTCTTTCAATCAATGAATCTATTGTCAAAACACACAAAAAACGCAATTTACACTTCTCGCCCCAAAACAAACTCTATTACCTGAACATACAAAGGCAGTAACTACACAACTAAACCAAGACATGAAAATAAATTAAAGACTTATTATATTCTATAATTATATTCGGATGAGAAACTTTCAACCACAATTCAAAACCACCCGATAAGAACCACATGAGATGCTTTGCACAAGGTAAACACTCACAAAAAATTCCAACCCGGCCCGAAGATTTCCATCCTATCTTAAGGAAAATTATTATTAGAAAAACTTTGTAAAAAATTTGTAAAGATATTTTGGACAATCTCTTAAGTTGTGCTCCTCTCCTCAAAAAAAATACGAAATGTCTAATTGATTAAAAAAAAAAAGATAATAAATTGAAGAATCATGACTAGTACAAGCTTACAAATACTTACCTAAGGCAACTCTTGCAGAAGTTGCTTCATGGTTGATCCAGAAAGAAACCCATGACAGCATCACAATCAAAATCGATGGCAAGTAGGTTTGAAAAACAAAATAACCAATATTCCTTTCAAGCTTGAAGGACAAGGATAGACGTTGGTATTCACCAGTTGCCAATCGCTCTTTTCTATCGTTTGCGTTATAGCCAACAATAGTAAATTGAGGGAGTTCTGCTTCTTCTACGCCAAAAACTGGGGTATCTCGCCAAAACATGACGACGTCTCCAACGGTATAGCCATCTGAAGAAAATTTATATATATATATGTATATATTTATATATATATATATATATATATATATATATATATATATATATATATATATATATATATATATATATATATATATATATATATATTATATATATATATATATATATATATATATATATATATATATATATATATATATATATATATATATATATATATATATATATATATATATATATATATATATATATATAATATATATATATATATATATATATATATATATATATATATATATATATATATATATATATATATATATATATATATATATATATATATATATATATATATATATATAATATATATATATATATAT
>NC_088872.1:47878536-47953081 GCF_032884065.1 Artemia franciscana | reverse complement strand
TGCCAGTAATTGTGTTGGGTACTAAAAGTCGAGGATATGGCTTTGTGAATTTCGTTAGAAGTGATTTTATAATGTAGCCAGTTAGTATTTTCATAAAACACTAACCCCTGTAAAATGTACTCCAACCGATGATAAAATGTACCACAAACGGTGATACCCCCGGGTTTGCATCCTCATGCCTATGGCACTTTCAACATTTTGCAAATTCCCGGATTTTGTGTTCGACTTCCTCCATGGTAATCTATGGCTGGTCATCGACAACAACTTGTTTAGTGTACGTTTTTGAACATCATCATTGGTAAATTGGAAGTATAAACAGTTACATCTTGATTTTTGAAGGTGAAGACGAATTTTAAAAAAAAGAGTGTGTTCATAATAAAGTTATCGTAGCATTGAATGCTGACAAACAACTCAAATGTTTATAATGTTTATTCAAAAGTCAGAGATAAAAAGCAAAGGAGTTTTCAGAGACAAAGCTGCTACTACCAGGCTCATAGGGGCATCTACTAGAGTCTGAAATAGGTTAACAGGGTTTTCACCGTTAAGTCTAAAAGAGAAAGGCCGGATTTCTTCCAAAATTCTACACAAACACAGTGAGACAGGCTAAAATACGGTCAGACGAACAGGCACTGAAAGAGCGAGCGAGAGAGAGAGAGAGCAAGAGAGAGAGAGAGAGGAGTGCGTGTGTGATATATATATATATATATATATATATATATATATATATATATATATATATATATATATATATATATATATATATATATATATATATATATATATATATATATATATATATATATACTCGCTCCCTGGGTTAGCGGCGAGATCGACAAGTGTGCGAGCTATTCCCAGTGAAATAAATCTACAAAAGTATTATATATATATATATATACATATATATATATATATATATATATATATATATATATATATATATATATATATATATATAGGTGTTGGGGTGGCACTTCGCGCCACCCCAACACCTAGTTAGTGGGGGCGCCCCCCCCCCCAAGCTCCCCCGCGCGCGTAATCGCTATGCGCCATATTAGTTATGTGCCATTGTAGTTGTATCCCTGTGTTTAACCTATGAATATAGATAGATTTATATATGTGTTTTGAACTACTTAAAACTTGCGAATATACAACATTCTTGGCTTTCCCATTGTCTGTGCATACACAAAGCCTTATGTGCTTATCATAAAGTCATATGCAAACGCTCTTTTTACAAACAAACAAACATGCATACACACATCGTTTTTATATAGATAGATAGATAGATAGATACAATATAAATTAACTGCGTAAAACTTGCGAATATACAACATTCTTCGCTGTCCAATTGTCGCTGCATATAAATAGATTGTCAGGTTTACCGACCCTCTAACATGCAACTTACAATTGTCCTTGGGAAAAACAATCAGTATTAAGATCTATACCACATTTTTCTAATGATTGACCTTGAGCTTTGTTGATGGTGATTGCAAATGCTAATCGAATTGGGAATTGCAGTCTTTTAAATTGAAAAGGCAGATCCGTTGGGATCATGGGAATGCGAGGACTAAGAACAACCTCACCCTCAAAAGGCCCTGTCAAGATTGTGGCCTCTATTACGTTTTCCATTGGTTTTTTTACGGCGAGTCGCGTGGCATTGCAAAGCTTTGGTGGGTTGATATTTCTTAACGTATTATTGGTACGCCTAATTTTAGTGGTAGCACTTTTGGTGGAAACCCTGAAAGATCCACGGAATTTAAAAATTCAGATGGATAATAACCGCCTCATTTGGTTCCAAAACTGTGTCGACAGACTTGTAAAGGACTGCCTGGTCTCGAATCTTGGTCAAAACAACATTGTTGATTTCGTGGACGTCTATATTTTTGGGTGCAAGAATCGCTCTTTCACTTATCCATTTATTATTTTTATAATTGCTTAGAATATGCGGAAATACTTTTTCAATCAATTTATTTTTGGACGTCACTATATTACAGAATTCAGCAGGTAGTTGTATACGTCCTGAAATTGAGTCTACTGGGAGCTTTCCGTTTCCAATTACCAGCAATTGATCTGAAAATGTTTGACCAGAGTCATCGTTTTGAAATCGGACACGCATATTTGTAGTTAATTTTAATGTTTTTGCGTGTGCCCATAAATTAGAATTTTTCAGGCAAGCATTCATTTCGTCTGCAGGGGTTGATCTATGTATTATAGATAATGTTTGCCTGAAATCTCCCGCAATGCCAGAATCAGTTTTATCACAAGCGTTTTACCAGTACCTCTTGGCGCATCCAAAAAGAAAATTTCTCCAACGTTGTTATCGACACAATGCATTGTCGTATCATAAATGTCTTTTTGTTCCGACGTTAACTTGGAAATGTTATTTTGTACATACGACAATAGATCACTCGTACTGTAACTTTCTTCACGATCCAATTCTACACATGTGGAAGCAGCAGCGGTACGATTAGGTGAAGGCATTCCCAAATCCTGAAGAGGTTTATTTGCCTTACATATGCACAAATCTTCTATAATAACTAAAGTGTAGTTATAAATTTCTGATGTAAAATCAAAAGTCATATCTGACGTTTCTAACCGTTTCCGATGGAGTATATCTTCGGACATTTTCGATTTATATTTTCCCCATAACTCTGTAGGAGCTGAAGGAGAGCAAGTTGTTAGAATGATTCCAAACAATGCACGAATTTGACTTTGAGTTGACGTTTAGCACGCGTAATTGATGCAGTATAACAGTGTTGGTCATTCTTCAATAAATTCAGAGCTTGGCATGCACTACGGTAAGTATCATGTATAGTACCGTTTACAGTTCTCAAATGCTCAAAAGACGTCGGACCGGGTACATTCACCAAAAGCAGGCGTAGAAAGAAGCATTCATGTTGATTGGGGAGAACGGTGTAGAGTCTTCCTATCGTTGGCCGTCGACTGACTTAACCTGTTTTCGACGTCCACGTGTAATACGAAGGCACTTCTATATACAGCAGTTTTTTTGCAAAAGAATCATTTTTGCATAGCGAAAAGAAAGCAGTTATCTTTGTATCCGGTGGGTTCAGGGCTCTTTGTTGCACATTGGATTCCGAAAAATTAACACGTTGACCATTCTGTAAATGTACCGCTAAGTGAACAACAGCTGGACTACGTTCATGTATCGGAAATGAAAGAATTTGCCAATCAGCTTCATTACTGCTTATGTATCTTCCAGCCTGATATTGCACAATTTCGTAGATATCTTTGATTTCGGACTGCAAGCCAAAAACTGCCATATCACTGCCTTTGTTGACGTATTTACATATGTATTTGATTGCCTTTACGGAGTTACAGTATTCAACCTTTATGTGTGCATTAAATGTTTTTGATAATAATGGGAAATATGGAACAACCCACTGGTTATCTACTTCGATGGTGGTACCGTTACGCTTTATTATTGCTGTTTTACCGCCATCTTCAGTAGATCTTCTTCTATATTGTGGGTAACCATCATTGCCAGTAATTGTGTTGGGTACTAAAAGTCGAGGATATTGCTTTGTGAATTTCGTTAGAAGTGATTTTATAATGTAGCCAGGTTAGTATATGTGCGTGTGGCAATCCTCGTTTTTGCCATTCCACTGAGTACATCCAGCATCGCACTGACCCAGGTTGCTCTTGTGATTCCTCGGCACGCTTTCTTTTGGTGATTTCTCTTTGAGACACAAGCCTAATTTCACACTGTTGTTGTGATATCTAGGCACGCTATCTTTTCTTACTTTCTCTATCAGCCGCAAGCCTGTTTTCTTGCTGTTCTTGTGCAGACAAAGACAGATGCAGAGACAAGCAAACTAACAGGCATAGTGAGAGAGAAAGATAAAAAACACACAAAAATACACAGAGTTAGACATACAAGGACACAGAGATAGACACAGAGACAGGCACATACACAGGCAGGGTGAGAGAGACAAAACCATACACAAACACGCACAGGGTCAAACACACAAACACACAAAGATAGACACAGAGACAGGCAAAAACACAGGCACAGAGGCATGGTGAGAGAGAGAGACAAAACAAAACAATCAAACACACAGAGTCAGACACACAAACACCTGAAAATAGACACAGAGACAGGCAAGTGCGTCAACATTTGTAAAAACAGTGAATTATCAGAAAAACAATCATATAGAAGAGACAAAACCATGACTGAAAAAACAATACCCCAAGCAGGAATATATATCTATCTATATATATATGTATATATATATATATATATATATATATATATATATATATATATATATATATATATATATATATATATATATATATATATATATGTATATATATATATATATATATAAACATATATATATATATATATATAAACATATATATATATATATATATATATATATATGTTTATATATATATATATATATATATATATATATATATATATATATATATATATATAAACATATATATATATATATATATATATATATATATATATATATATATATATATATATATATATATATATTTATATATATATATATATATATATATATATATATATATATATATATAAACATATATATATATATATATATATATATATATATATATATATATATATATATATATATATATATATATAAACATATATATATATATATATATATATATATATATATATATATATTTATATACATATATATATATATATATATATATATTTATTTATATATATATATATATATATATATATATATATATATATATATATATATATATATATATATATATATATATATATATATATATATATATATAAATTCTCTTTAGATGGCTATACCGTTGGAGACGTCGTCATGTTTTGGCGAGACACCCCAGTTTTTGGCGTAGAAGAAGCAGAACTCCCTCAATTTACCATTGTCGGCTATAACGCAAACGATAGAAAAGAGCGATTGGCAACTGGTGAATACCAACGTCTATCCTTGTCCTTCAAACTGGAAAGGAATATTGGTTATTTTGTTTTTCAAACCTACTTGCCATCGATTTTGATTGTGATGCTGTCATGGGTTTCTTTCTGGATCAACCATGAAGCAACTTCTGCAAGAGTTGCCTTAGGTTTGTATTTGTAAGCTTGTACTAGTCATGGTTCTTCAATTTATTATCATTTTTTTAATCAATTAGACAGTTTGTATTTTTTTGAGAAGAGGAGCACAACTTAAGAAATTGTCCAAAATATCTTTACAAATTTTTTACAAAGTTTTTCTAATAATAATTTTCCTTAAGATAGAATGGAAATCTTCGGGCCGGGTTGGAATTTTTTTGTGAGTGTTTACCTTGTGCACAGCATCTCTTGTGGTTCTTATCGGCTGGTTTTGAATTGTGGTTGACAGTTTCTCATCCGAATATAATTATAGAATATAATCAGTCCTTAATTTATTTTCATGTCTTGGTTTAGTTGTGTAGTTACTGCCTTTGTATGTCCAGGGCATAGAATCTGTTTTGGGGCGAGAAGTGTGAATTGCGATTTTTTGTGTTTTGACAATAGATTCATTGATTGAAAGACTGACTTACCTTGAAATTTAAGTGTAATAGTTCTCAGAGAAAGTTCCTTTTAGTTTAAATATTTTGACCCAACATTCAAATCAATTATAAAAGTTTGCGATTTGTTTTTTACCAAAATTGGCCAATTTTATGCCTCTCCAGAAGGCTCGAGTGTGTGGCTGCATATTTTGATCACTCTTCAAGTTGGCTCTGCTAAAGATTCTGAGCAAAGGAATGGGCATGAAATGGGCTAAGCACTAGCTTTTTGCGTTGTTGGTCTTATATGTATTCACAGAAGGAAGAATTTCTGGGCGTGAGAATTACCAAAATCATGCTTTTATGCCCCCCCCCCCTTGTTGCCTTAAACATGTTTAACTACAGTAAAATTGATATAGATCTCACTTCTAGGTCCAGGATCACTGATGCAACTAGGATCAAACATTTTTCTTCTTCCCCAATGATAAATCGTGCACACACAAACAATGGGCACATTGCTTCAACTATTTCCCTGGGGGCTGGTGGGGATGTAATAGCCTAATAGGGAGAGTTATTAGACCCGTTGACTATTTTTAAAAGTGGCCGTTTCAGAATCTTTATTCTTTTAAAAGAATATTTAGTGGCTCGTTTCAGTATTGAGAAGAGGGCATCTAAAGAGTACAAGCGGGGCTTTTAACCTTCAAGCACTGTTCAATGTGGCCTGAAAGTTTCAGTTTAATACCCTCAGCTGTTCCTGAGATATTGCTGATGCACCCTTTTGACAATAAGCATACAACTAGCGTGTTTTGATTTTTTTTTTTTTTTTTTTTTCATCATCCCCCTCAGAATTTCTTAAAAGTAGTCATAAGTAGAATTAGTCGAAGTCGGAATTAAGTCGTAGTTGCATTCAATCAGATTTGCTACCATAGTAGAAGCATTGGCCCTGAAATTTTATAGCTAATACCCTTAGCCATTCCTAATTGTATTGCAGATTCCTTTTCTTGCTGGCCTGGATGCACACATTGTCTTTTGATTCAGCCCAGAATCCCCCAAGACAGTCCCCAAAGTTTCACCTTATCGCCCTTAGCTTTTTTGGACACATCTACGATCAAATATTCTGCCTTTCTCAATAATAAATCCTGTATATAAACAATGGACAATGACTATTTTGAATAAAATGCTGTGTTTTTCAAAATTGTGATCAGTTTTGGAGAAGAGGCGTCTAAACAGGGTAAGTTGGGAGGTGCCGGCAGCCCTTGAATCACTTTCAAGAATTCCCCGGACACACCGTAAAAGTTGCATCGTAATACCTTTAGCCATCCCTGAAATATTGCTGATACACCTTTTTGACAACCAGCATGTATATAGTATGTTTTAATTTTGTCCAGTATCCCCCTCGAAATTCCCCGAAAGCAGTTTCAAGTTAAAGCAGTCGCGGTCACAAGTAGTTGCACTCACATTCACGAGCAGTCACAGTCGCAAGTTTTTGTAATCAAAGTTGCATGTTGTAACCGTTGGAAATAACCGTAGTAAGCCTATAATAACCGTAAGCCTTGTCGCAAGTAGTCGCAGTAGCTTTTGGAAGTAGTTGCAGTTGCAGTCATAGTAGCAGTTGTAATGGCCATGAAAGCTTTCCGCTAATACCCCTACCCGTTCTTATATTATTGTAGATACGTCTTTTTGATGAAGTCGATACACATATTGTCTTTTGGTATAGCTTAATATACTCCTCAATATTCCCCAAATTTCGTTTCAATGCTCTAAGACTTTTCGGACACCCCTGAAAAGGCCGTGTCCAGGGGGGAGGGGTTACCAATTTGAGCCCTCAAGGTTGACCTAGCATATTGCATATAAATAAGTTTGTGAAGTGTTTTTTTATGTAAATACCCCCCCCCCAAAAAAAATCCTAGATGCACTCCTTGCCTAGAGGCCTGTGGGGGTATGGTTTCTCTGGAGGAAAAAACTTTAGTCCTTTTGATTTTTTTTTAGCTTCTGTCAGTGTCGAGGGGGAGGGGTCTTCTGAAAGGGCAATGGGAGAAGTTGGGTACCCTTCGATCACCTTTTTAAGTGCTCTTCAACATGCCATGAAACTTAATAGCTTCCGCGTTTCCTTAGATGTTACTGCTACGCCCTTTTCACAACCAACCTGAATATAGTTTGTCTTGATTTTGTTCGACATCCCCCAAACCTTTTTTGAAAGTTTTCCCTTCTGATCCTTTTTGGAGATCAAGGATCAAGCATGATCCTTTTTTCCAATGTTCAGCCTTATATATAATCAGTGGGCAACTTGCATAACTTAAAACCCTTGTCCCTCGATTCTGAGAGGGGGGGGTGTTTCATTCTCATATGCATAGTTATTCAACGTTTAGACTATTTTGAACAAGATAAATATTTCAGAATTTTGATCGGATATTTTCGGGTGGAGGGTAGCTAAAAATGCATTAGAGAGGGTGCTGGTAGCCCTCTGACTTTATTTCAACATCCCCTAAAGTCCTGAAAGTTTCAGCTTCAATTTCCTTAGCCGCTCTTAGTATATTCCAGATCTGCCTTTGTGATAAACTGGATGCAGAGTGTTTTTCGATTTAGTTTAACGCACCCCTCAACATTTCTGAAAGCTTCAAATTAGTACCCTTATCCTTTTAGGGCATACCTAGAATCAAACATTCCCTATTTTGCCCGTGATTAATCTTGCATGTAAACACTGGGCAATTTTTAAAATTTACAACCCTTGCCCCTGGGCTGTAGGGGGGAATGATATCCCTGGCGGTGTGGCTATTGGACCTTCTGAATGTTTTGTGTAAAATCAATATCTCAAAGTTTCGGTCGGTTTTGAGGAGTGGTAGTACCAAAAATGGAAATGGGGTGGTGGTGGTTGACCTCTAGTCACCCTTCAACTTCCCCCAATCCTTCCTAGAAAGTTCCAAATTAATATCCCCAGTCATTCCGTAGGTATTACTGATACGCTCTTTTGGGATCCAACATACACATTCTATGTTTTGATTGTGTACGACATCAATCTTAACATTTCCTGAAAGCATTTCCTGAAACAAAGTATTTTTGCAAATGTTTGTTTGTTGCTTGTTTATTTACTTTTACTAATATATGACTTTAGTAATAAAATATTATTGACAACATTTATTGGATAATACAGTTTGCTTAGAATCTGTGGTTAAGAAACTGTTTTTGCTTACTTTTTTTGAAGGAAAAAATTCTTTTCGATTTATTTTTTTGAAAATATTTACTGTCGCCTTCTAATTTTCGTCCTATCTCATTCTCTTGGTGTTTCCCAAAGTTTTTGAAAGACCTATGAAGAATTAACTCGAATACAAGTTGTAATAAAATACAAGCTGGTCCGTATCACTTTTTTATGATTTCATTATTTTACCTTTAAACAGGAAAGTAATTGTAAGCCTTCTTGGAGACCCACTGGAAAACATTCCCCCTTTTCTAAATGTAAATCTTAAAGGTTAACAATTTGCAATTTGTATAACTTGAAGCCAGGAGAATGGAGTTTACGTCAACCCCGTAGACATAGTTATTTGACGTTTGGACTATTTTAGACAAAATGGCTATCAAAATGCCTTTTTTAAGTTACCAAAACATTGGAGGGCACCTAGGCCCCCTCCCACGCTCATTTTTCCTAAAGTCAGCGGATCAAAATTTTGAGATATCCATTTTGCTCGGCATAGTCTAAAGCCATAATAACTATGTCTTTGGGATGACTTACTCCCCCACACTCCCCGGGCGAGGGGCTGCAAGTTACAAACTTTGAACAGTGTGTACATACAGTAATGGCTATTGGGAAGTGTACAGACGTTTTTCAGGGGGTTATTTTGGTTTGGGGGGTGGGATTGGTGGGAGGGGGCTAGATGGGAGGATCTTTCCCTGGAGGAATATTTCACGGGGGAAGAGAAATTCAATGAAGGGGGCGCAGGATTTTCTAGCATTATTATAAAAAAAAACAAGAAAAAATTAATATGAAAAAGATTTTTCAACTGAAAGTAAGGAGCAGCATTAAAACTTAAAACGACAGAGATTATTACGCATATGAGGGGCTCATCTCCTCCTAAATACCTCGCTCTTTACGCTGAAATATTTTTAGGAATCTCAACTATTTTTTACGGCCGTTTTGATTCAGGCTTTAAGTGTAAAGTTAAGGCTTTAAGTTTAAGTGTAAAGTTTAATTTCAGCTTTAGTGTAAAGATTGAGGTATTAACGAGGAGACAAACCCCCTCATATACTAGACAAAAATATAAGAATATAAAAGTTCGTTATGCAAGTTAATTCTTAAGTTACGTGTATTTTTACTAATAAAAACGTTCGTTTAAAATCAAAAGTTCTAGTTGCCTTTTCAAGTAACCAAAAACTTGGAGGGTAACTAGACTTCCGCCCCCACCCTTTTTTTTCAAAATCGTCTGATCAAAACTAAGAGAAAGCGATTTAGCCAAAAAAAAGAATTAATATGCAAATTTCATTTTAATAATTTATGTGCGGAGGGCCAAAATCAAACGTTCAGAAATTAAATAATAAAAAACTAGTTTTTTAATTGAAAGTAAGGAGCGACATTAAAACTTAAAACGAACAGAAATTACTCCGTGTATGAAAGGGGCTGTTCCCTTCTCAGCGCCCCGCTCTTTACGCTAAAGTGTTTTACTGATTAATAAAGTAGAACTGAGAAAAAGAGTCAAACTTTGGCGTAAAGAGCGGGGCGTTGAGAAGGGAACAGCCCTTTCATATACGGAGTAATTTATGTTCGTTTTATGTTTTAATGTCGCTCCTTACTTTCAGTTAACAAAACTAGTTTTTTTATTTAATAATAATAATATACTAACGCCTTACTGTTCTTCATTGTAAGCAATGCTAGAGCGTTGCCTCTGATATATAATTGTATATAAAATCATCATAACTGCTTTTATTTGACAAATTTTACTGTTTTTTTCTCTTTTTCCGCTATTTCTATTTCTATTTGCCTAAAATTCGTATATTTAACAGGCATAACCACTGTCCTCACGATGACAACTATAAGTACCGGTGTAAGATCAGCTCTACCTCGGATATCGTATGTTAAAGCAATAGACATTTATCTAGTGATGTGTTTTGTATTTGTTTTTGCCGCGCTGCTTGAATATGCAGCTGTCAACTACACGTATTGGGGTGGCAGGGCAAAAAAGGTAAGAATTATAGAATTTGTTCTATTAACTAGTATATAAGAGTCACCAGAATAGTGCTAACATGAACCAGTCTTAAAAATAATTAATTTCCTGTTTTTCGGAAAAATTTTGTTTTTTTAAATAAACGTTAAGAGCTAAATTAAAAACTAAAAGGATCATAAACGACACCATAGGCAGCGCAATAGCTCTGCCTAGATAAAGAGTGATGTGGGCACAATGGATTTTTTTGTGAACGAGTCACTTCGTATAGAAGGAATTGTCGTAGAAACTTCAAAAGGAGACAATTTGATTTAAAATTGAAAGTTCTAGTGCCCATTTTAAAATTCAAAAGCAATTGGAGCGCAACTAGCTCCTCGTCCCCCACACCCATCATTTCCCCAAACATATTCAAGCAAAACTTTGAGAGACGGAGGCCCCCTAACAACCCTCAGGGAAAGTATTAGAGGGAAAGTTATACTAGTCGCCAATTACTAGAATATAAGTTTTTTATGGAAGAAGTAAAAACCTCGGACGTGGTTCATTCGATCGAAAATCAGAAATTCTAGTGTCCTTTTCAGAGTCAAAATTTATTTTAGGGCAACTAGCCCTAAATACATCTCATCGACATTTTTGAATAGCCATTTTGTTCAAAATAGTTTAAAGATCATATAACAAGGTCTCTGGGGATGACACAACCCCCTATAGCCTGACATCTAAATTACAACTTCCTGGTGTTTCACGACCCTTTATGGCAGTGTTAAAAAGTCAAATTTATGTAAAGCTGTTAGTTATAGAAATTCTTCCTCAGATAAATCCATATGAAACTCGCTATGATGTTCCAGTGCCCCACTAGCTGCTGAGAATAAAAAAGAAAGCAAGAAGAAACAACGTTAGTGCTTTCCTTGTAAAAAGTGACTTTTCTGGTTGTTCTAGCTGGAGGGCCTTACGTTTCCTTTATGTAACTTTCAAAAATAGATGTTGGAATGGCGTACTTTTTATGGCATTTGGTATTAACCAAGTGACATATAGCGATTGAAAATTTCTGTCGGTCTGTCGGTGTGTCTGTCTGTTGATACCGGTTTTGCTTGTTTAGGCACTTTCAGATAAGCTAGCACGATGAAGTTTGGCAGGTTTATCAGGGACCAGATTATGCTAAACTAGAAATAGTTGTTTTCCCGATTCGACCATCCGGGGGTGGGGAGTGGGGGGACGGTTAATTCGGAGAAATTAGAAAAATTGAGGTATTTTTAACTTACGAACGGATGATCAGATCCTAATGAAATTTGATATTTAGAAGTATATTGTGGTTCGGAGCTCTTATTTTAAATCCCGATCGGAGCCAGTGACATTGGGGGGAGTTGGAGGGAGAAACCTAAAATCTTGGAAAACACTTAGAGTGGAGGGATTGGGATGAAACTTGGTGGAAAAACTAAACACAAGTTCTAGATACGTGATTAACATAGTCAGAACGGATCCGCCCTCTTTGAGGGAGTTGGGGGGAGGGTTAATTCTAAAAATTAGAAAAAATGAGGCATTTTTAACTTAAGAAAGAGTGATCGGATCTTAATGGAATTTCATATTTAGAAGGACCTCGTAACTCAGACCTCTTAATTTAAATCCCGACCGGATCCAGTGTCATTGGGGGAGTTGGTGGGGGGAGGGGTCGTAAATCTTGGAAAAGGCTTAGAGTGGAGGGATCGGGATGAAAGTTGGTGGGAAAAGTAAGCACAAATCCGAAATACGTGATCGACATAACCGGAACAGATCCGCTCTCATTGGGGGATTTGGGAGGAGGGTTAATTCTGAAAAATTGAAAACAATGAGGTATTTTAACTTACGAAGGAATGATCGGATCTTAATGATATTTCATATTTAGAAGGACCTCATAACTGAGATCTCTTATTTTAATTCTCGACCGGATCCAGTGTCATTGGGGGGAGTTTGGTGGGGAGCGTCGGAAATCCTGGAAAACGCTTAGAGTGGAGAGATCAGGATGGAACTTGGCGGGAAGAATAATCACAAGTCCAAGATATGTGACTGACAAAATCGTACCGCATTCGCTCTCTTTGGGGGATGGGGGGCTGGTAATTGACAAAAAGTAGAAAATATGAGGCATTTGTAACTTACGAAGGGGTGATCAGATCTTCATGAAATTTTATATTTAGAAGGATCTTGTGCTTCAGAGCCGTTTAAATCACGACCAAATCCAGTGAAATTGGGGGGGGGGTAGTTGGAGGGTGAAACTCGAAATCTTGGAAAACTTGAAAATTGAGGTTTCTTTATCTTACGAACGGGTGATCAGATCTTAATGAAACTTGATATATAGAAAGATCTTATTTATCAGATGCTCCATTTTCAATTCAAATCTGATCTGAGGACATAGGGGCTGGAGGGGGGAAAACAGAAATCTTGGAAACCGGAAATCTTGGAAAAAACTTGGAGTGGAGAGATCGGGATGAATCTTGATGGAAAGAATAAGCACAAATTCTAGATATGTGATTGACATAATTGGAAGGGATCCACTCTCTTTGGAGGAGTTGGGGGGAGGAGTGTTAGTTGGAAAAAAAATAGAAAATTTGATATATTTTTGACAGAACGATTGGCCAGATCTTAATGAAATTTGATATTTAGAAGGAACTCGTGTCTCAGAGCTCTTATTTTAAATCCCCACCAGATCTGGTGAAATTGGGGGAAGTTGGAGGGGGAAACCGGAAATCTTGGAAAAGGCATAGAGTAGAGAGATCGGGATGAAACATGGTGGGTAGAATAAGTAAATGTCGTAGGTACGTGTTTGACTTAACCGGACTGGATCCACTCTCTTTGGGGGAATTAGGGGGTCCAGTGCTTTGGCGAGTTTGGTACTTCTGGATGTGCTAGGACGATGAAAATTGGTAGGCGTGTCAGGGACCTGCACAAATTGACTTGATAAAGTCATTTTCCCCGATTCGACCATCTGGGGTGCTGAAAGGAGAGGAAAAATTAGAAAAAATGAGGTATTTTTGACTTACGAGTGGATGATCGGATCTTAATGAGTTCTGATATTTAGAAGGAGCTTGTGTCTCAGAGCTCTTATTTTAAATCCCAACCGGCATTAAGCTTCTGATTTTCCTTTTAAATCAATCTATTGATTCTTAGAATTTAGCTACAGCTCATCCAATATGTGCTCTTGGCTCTTCGCTCTTCCGACCTCGTCACAAGGGCCATATGAGCTCTTAGCTCTTGTTTTTATTTGCAAGCATTTTGAAGGATATTAAGCTATTTTCCGACATGGCTTTTTATTCAAAAGTAAACTTTATAATCAAGATTAATCGACATGGTAACTATCATTACTGAATAAACAACAAATGATAGTTTTTTTTCACTTTAAAGTATCTTTTTAATCGCGTTTTTAAATAATGGCTACGATGAAACTTGGTTCATTCTTTACTAAGTTACATCTATCTTTCCAGCTTTGAAAATTTCTGTCTGATTGTAAAAAATAATTAGTTATCCTAGAATGATGCCAGGTGTAATCCTTTATAAATACTCAAGAATATTAAAATATCCTTTGCGTATACAACGGCACCAATTCTTGTTCTTGATTTTGGGAAAAAAACTTTTCGGGGATATGTTTTATTGAAAACGTCTTTTTTAGTATTTTCATTGAAAATGTCCGAAAAAAATGTAGCCTGCTTCCCTAGATTTTGAAAAATACTTCTCCCCATCTCCGAAAATTCTCATGAATTGACGCCATTGATAGCCAGAACACAATAAAAATGCTGCTTGTTTTAGCCCACATAAAAACACTTTACTTGTCGAGGAGGACCTAAAATTAAGTAAACTTTATCTTAAAGCAATTAGAATCAGTCCAAGATAATCCCCGAAACTACACAGTTTTTTTTTTGTAAATTTAAGCAAAGAACAATCCATCCTCACTTACACTCTTAAGTGGAAGATAAGTAAGGTGTAATCCTAAATGGAAAATTTTTCCAGCTAGGACCTATTGCTGTAATGAACTAGAGGTGCTTCGAAGCGCTTTTTTTGATTATTTTAGGTTATGTAACGACTTTTTATATAAGAATTTCTAAACTTTGCGCCTAGATTCTGTTTTAATCTTTCCTGGAATTGGCAGTTCTTTGGTAAATTCTGTGTCGTGTAAAAGCATTTTCGATCAAAATAGCGGAATCAGGGCAATAACAGGATTAAAACTAAATTTCTGTCATAATCTCTTTTACTCCTACTGAGAAGTTCTTTAATGCTATAAAGTTTTCCCTATGGGATACCACAATTTTTGAAAAAGGACTTATCTGTTTATTCATTTTATTTTCTGCTCTATAATTACGTTTCCTCGAAAATCAAATTAAGTTTTGCTTAGATGAATGCCAATAAAAATACTTGGAGTGATATGAATGAAATATAAGCGTTTTCATTTATATTTTTTTTTGCTGTTCTTGCAAGTTTCTTGACTCGTCAAAATAGGAAAAAATAGAGATTTAGAACTGGGTGGATAGTTTTGTTACTTTGGATGCGTATCACTATTTAATTAGTATTGTTTATTGCTGAGTTAAATGTGACAAATTATACTACTACTACTGACTAGTAATTGCAGCATCTATCTCCCTGCGGACTGTAGAGCTGTACATACTCCTCTCCAAAGTGATGTTAATTTGGAGGGAACAAAGGTGAGGTGGAGGAGGAATTGACCCTACAAAATAACTTTTTGCCCTCTTCTTGTGTTTTAAAAAGTGTTCTTTTTTTCGGAATCAAACAGTAGTTTTTTGTAGTTAATGTACCACGTCACGTTTGACTCGGGTTGCTGGTGTTCCTTGACTCATGGGGTTCGGTTTAATGCTTTTAAGATGATTTTTTGTGATGAATATTTATGTGATATGTATCCAGGAACTAAATTAAAGTATTATGGAAAGGTTGTGATCCATTAAGTCTTGGGAGATGGCAAGCTTAGGAATAAATAATGTTAACTTCTGTTTTATCTTCAGATCAAAATACTAACTGGATCAAAACCCTCAGTAAAATTTAGATATAAACTCAACTTAGCAATTCACAAGATTTTATGTAACTTTCTTTTAGATAACTTCCTTTTTTAGATACCTAAAGGTATCTACAAGTTTCTAATTTCTGTAAACTGTTCTATTTCTCATTCTCTTGGATATAAGATGGTAGGAAAATGGAAGTATCAATGTCAATGTTTTTTTCGGACGTGATTGTTTTTAAGTAAACAATTAAAATTGTAAAACGGATTTTAATAGAAATTGAAAAACCAAAAATATATTTTCAAGTTTTTTCGCTCTACTGTAGAATTTATGCAATATTGTGTGACCACCTTCTGAGCAGCAA
This sequence comes from Artemia franciscana, assembly GCF_032884065.1. NCBI lineage: Eukaryota > Metazoa > Arthropoda > Branchiopoda > Anostraca > Artemiidae > Artemia > Artemia franciscana. Next base: position 47,937,077 of record NC_088872.1, on the reverse strand, counting down.
CTGCCAAGCTATAGAGCAAATAATCTGGCTAAAAAATCTAAGGCCGAACTGACCAACCATAACAAAACCAAAGAAGTAAATCTTGAGAACTGAGGGTGTGAGACCAGCATAAAAACTATGAATTCCAAAATTCAAAAAGGAAGTACTCGATGTAAAAACAACGGAAATAGAATAGACATGAAGTAGCTATTTCATATTTTGCTTTGATTTTTTCATTTTCTGTTTTTTTTAAGATTTCTTGTTTTTTGAATTTAGTTTTATTGCTTTAATTTTATCGAATTTTTTTCAGTACCATTCTTTTTATAAAATATTATTTTCCTTGTCAGTGCTGAGAATGCCTTGTTTTCATTCAGGCAAAGCGATCGTTTGGCTGTATGTGTTTTTCTTTTTCTTGCTACTTCCCATAGACTCATTGTTATCCAAATTTACTTTTAGTAGTCCTATTTATTTAGACCCTATAAATTTAGTTTATTAGTCCTATTCCTTACAAATTTTATTTCGCTTTTTGAGGAAGTAATAATTTTACTTCCATATATTTTAATATTTCAGGCTAAGAAGAGAGACATCCGAGAAGCTGCCGATGGTTGTCAAACACAGGATTGCAAAGAACCCCCCAAAGACCTCGGAATAATTGAGCTTCATGATTTAGCAATGTCTCCAATAGCATCATTGCGTCATAGACAAGGAAAAAGTTACAAGGATCCTCCTATAGCCCTCCCTAGTTTCAGGATACATCGTCCTTGCAACCCAGTTCGTTCAAAATCATCCAATTTGTTAAATAATATACCTAAATCAAATCAACGGTTTCTCCAGTCTTTAAAACGAACGCCATTGAAAATAAGCTTTCCCAGAGTAAAAGATGTGAACATTATTGATAAATATTCTCGATTAGTATTCCCTATTTCATTTCTATTGTTCAATGTGACATATTGGTGCTATTATATATTGTAAATGAATGCGCTTTACTGCAGTCTGTTTTGAGCCAAACATACTCAAAGTATGTTCTCAAATGATGAGAGAAGAATTCGGAGAGGATAAAAAAATGACAACCATGGAAAGAAGTAAAGAGGGGAGTTCTGAGTATACAGTGTTGGAGGAAGAGCTTGCATAGATTTTTGTGCCTAAGGCGACTTAATTCAGTGAGGAATCATCAGTAACAGTAAAAGTAGTCGAATCTACAGTACAGGGTAAAGATAAATAGCCAAAACCTATACTTTTTGAAATATTTAGTTATATTTTTTGGCAACAATATTCTATTTTTAAGTTTAGCTGTGATAAGATATTGAATCAGTTTCTAATTGGCGCAATGAAAATATCGACTTTATTTATTAGCTTCCTTGTGTTTTTTTTTCTATTATTCAGAATAAAGATTTAGCTAGGTAGATATAGCGCTCTTAAACCCGTAATCGCCTTTGCGTAAACAGAAAAGGACCTTGTTTGACGAATATTAGCAATAAGATAATACTTATTATTAAGTGTATAAGCTTTCTAGAGTTTTTTTCTATTATTCAGAATAAAAATTTTGCTATCTTAAACCCTTAATCGCCTCTGCGTGAACAGAAAAGGACCTTGTTTGTCGAAAATCAGCAATAAACTAAAGGTACGTTATTGACAAATGACTGTCACAAGTAAAAAAAAAAAAGTTTAAGTTGTGTTTCAAGTCAAATGATGTCAAAATCAAAGCATAGATGATAAGTATAAAACGAATGAAAAATCAGTATTGAGTCCAACAGCATTTAGAGACTATTGAAACAAAGAAATACAATTTCTTGTGTTGAAGAACAGAAAATCAAAACTTAAAACAAAAAATGGTGTCGCAATGAAGGAAGTATAGAAAACAAGTTTAAAATCAGGAATATTGTGTGAAGTGACAATTATTATTATGACAGTATACTGAAAGTAAAAATAAACATAGAGACTGTTTCTATTTCAGGACAGATATCCAAGACATAGTAAGGTACTCCGTAGTAAAGGGAATGAAACTCTTTCTAAGTAATGCGGTCTGAGCAAATGTTTTTCAAAGGAAAGAAATGAGCCACAAAACTTAAGACGAGAAGAAACAAATAAATATAATAAATAAACTTATAACAACCATCACTTTATTAAGAACTAGCTGCAGCTAATCAGTTTGAACTTGTATCTCTCATCGGTTGTATAAAGTCTCTTGCTCATCTCTTTCACTGGCCGGGTCATACCTTTTTCCCAACACTTTCTTTCTCCTGCTTTTTTCCTCTGATCTTATAAACGAAATCTAAAAGCTCTTAAGATAAACGATTTGTTGATTTTATTAAAGCCTTTTCAGATAAAAGTGCTGGGCTTTAGCAAAAGTTTTTGACCAAATCACATGACATGGTTAATTCCCAAATGTAGAAAACGCATGGTCTGAAAATTCCTCCCCTTTCCTTGAAAAATATATGTATACTTCTTATTAACAAATGCTAAACGTAAACAACGGGTAAATTTACTAATTAACAGCCCTTTCCTCAGGGTATGTGGAAGTTTTGTTATCCCAAAAGGCATAGTTATTGAACCTTCAAACTATGCTGAATCGAAGAGTTAGTTCCAAATGGTCAATGGTTAAGGTCAAATGGTCAATGGGAAGACTAGCCGTCTTCTAATCCTTTTGGCTACTTACAAAGGGAACTAGAACTTCCGATATCTGATCAAATGAGCCCTCTCTCTATCTTCTAGAAACGCTGGTTCGACGTAATCACCCCTGGAAAGAAAGCAACAACAAATAAACACAAATCCATTATCTTTTTTTCTCGCAAAAATGCAAACGTCCACGTTATTGTATATTGGAGCTTGCAGCATTGACGGCAACCTAATGAAAAACAAATCTTAATCAATGGTGACCCGGAATTCAAAAATACTTTTTGAAATAGTCTGAAAACCCTTAAAAATAGTGTCGCACCGGGAGGAAAACTGAACCATTAGAATCGTCATTATCATAAATCCCTGACTGGAAAACTTATAGCCCCTACTTTTAACAAAACGGAAATCACCTTTAACCATGGGCTGCACCGATGTGCCACCTACTTTGTTTTTTTTTCGCCTCTAAAGAGGCTCTGGAAAAATATAGAAAGTTATTTAAGGGCTCTAGTACCTTTTGTAAGTATTAAGAATATACAAACAAAACAAAATACAATTTTGACGGTGAAAGAATGCCTTAGTATTTATGCTTAATAAATTTGCTTCTTTTTAGTAACTCAATTTTAGTAGAACTTCTCTTTGTCCAATATTTCAAATACAAACCGGCTATCCTGGTTAGCCAGTAATTTTCAAGGTAAAACTTCACAATGCCTTCGCTTTTTATATCCACCTTTATAAATTATCAAGTTTTAAATGCAATGACATCTCTTTGTTTCAAAGAATAGCATCTATTGAAACATTTAAACCGTAATAAATAATTTAAGACTCAATTCTGACGAGTTTTGTAAATTACTAAAAAATATATCGTGAGATCTTACGACATTGTAAGTTTTTAAAAGCATAAAAGCAAGACCCAAAAATACAGGGAAAAAACTACTTATTTATAAGAAGCTAGGGATTGCCTAAAATTTAGAGGGGGGGAAGACAAAACTAGTCTCTGGACAAATCACAATGAGGCACTAAGTAAAGAAAAGATAGGGGGTTGGAGAAGATTTGGATTGTCTTGTTAGTTAGCAAGGAAAGGAACTTTTGGTAAGTAGCCTTTCTTAAACGAATTACGGCAACCACCTCCTTGTCTGAATTTCTTCGAATGTATAGTCAAAAAAATAATTTAAAACCTTTTCGTCACTTTGTTTGAGCCGAGATATTCTATTTTTGTGTTGAATTAAGTTGTCATTTTAATCTTCTGAGTTCCTTTTGTCCCTAACTTTGGTCAGAGCTGTATCTTCCATTTTTTTGAGAATTTACCCATTTGGTTTATTAGAGTATTGAGTCTCTCGGATAATTTGAAGTAGCCTTTGGATTTAATCTGATTGATTAAGAAATTTTATAAAAGTCTATTCTGATCACGGCAGAAGGCTAGGATTGCCCTTTAAATTACTCAAAAGTCTTGTTAGATTTTACTTTGATTTGGGTGCGAGTTTTCTAATTTTCTTTTGTTCCTTCTAATTTTTAAGGCTGGGTCAAGTCTAAAACAGCATTACTGAAACATAGCTTAATCTAAATACTGTTTACTTTTAAGATTTTTCCGTTTCCTAAAATTACTGCTAATTAAGCAAGAGTGAGAGCTAATTTGGAATAACCCAGGGGTAACATAGGGTAACTCACAACAAGGGTTTAAATGCTAATTGAATCATACCCCTTTTTTATTCTTACCCTAGTGTCTCTTGGAACTTAGGCCCAGTATTTATAATAAATCTTACACATATAAACTGAAATTTCCCTGGACTCTGGGTGTTGCCTCCTAGATCCACTCTCTGGTGTCTATACGATGAGATTAGATGGGGGTTTCTTTTTCTAGCTCGTTTTTTACCTCCCCAGTCCTTTCTCTTCTGTCTATACACCTAGGTAGCGGTAGACGTTAAAAAATGAATATCGCATCGACATTTTGACTGACGAATTCAGACGGTTTGAACTGGATTTATTAGGAGTTTCAGAAACTCATATCCCAGGGATAGGAAGCATGAAATTAGGTGACATAGAATTTGTTTACTCAGGCAGGAAGGATGGGGTACATAGACAGGGAGTAGGGCTCATGATGAATAAGAAAGCTGCTAAGTCTTGTTTAGGCTGGGAGGGTATTAATAATAGAATACTAATTGTTCATTTTATAACTAAAAAGTTTAGGGTATCAGTTATAGTAGTATATACCCCCATTGAACCAACTGATGGAGATACTAGTGACTCAGATGAATTTTACTTACAGTTACAGGAGCAAATAGACAGGGTACCAGGTAGAAATATGGTGTTTTTGCTAAGAGATTTAAATGACCAGGTTGGTAGAAATAGGGATAGATGGTATCCTAGCCTAGGTAAATTTGGTGTAGGAAAAGAAAACAGTAATGGCTAGAGGCTTTTGCAATTTTGTAGGTATAACAACCTAGTTATAACCAATACGGTGTTTGGTCACAAAATGACCCATAAGTTGACATGGTATTCACGTGATGGTAAGACAGCAAACCTTATTGATTATGTTATTGTAAACAGAAGACTAGCAGGATCAATACAAGATACTAGGGTGTATAGGAGTGCCCATATTGATGTTAAAAGTAAAGATCACCATCTAGTAGTGTTTAAGGTTAATTTACAACTGAAATTTCGGAAGGGTAACTCCCTCCCGGAAAGTTATGATGTTGGTAGACTTCAGGATGAAAATTTGAGAAAAAAAAATTCCTGGAACAGTTGATTACTAAACTTCAGAGTTTAAAATTTGACAATGTGGAAGATGGATGGAATAATTTCAGAAAAACAATTTGTGAAGTTGCTGATGGTGTCCTAGGGGGCACTCTAGGACAGCGCTAAGACTGCAACTAGGAATATTAGTGAAAAAGCTTTAGGTTTAATAGAGAGTAGAAGGGGTTTGTATAAGAACTATCTGAGTGATAGGTCGTATGAAAACAAAAGGAATGTAAAGAAAGTGGAGAAAGCATTAAGATATGAACTAAGGAGATGTGAAGTGAAGGCGATGGATAAAATTGCTGAGGATCTGGAAGATGCGTCTAGACGGCATAATAGTAAAATATTATACTGGCATGTTAATAAATTGAAAGGGAGTAGCCAATCCGGACTAGTCCCAGTTAAAGATAGAAATGGGGCCACAATTAGTGATAAGGAAAAAGTTAAAGAAAGATGGATGGAACATTTTGAGAATCTGCTAAACCGAGATACAGTTGCAGGAAAAGATATAGATGAAAATGAAAAAGTTTGTGATACCTTGGATGTGAAGGAAGATTTGTTTAGTGAGGAAGAATTAGCGACATTACTAAAAGGATTAAAAAATAATAAGGCCCCAGGTGCTGATAGTATGATTAATGAGTTTCTTAAATATGGTGGCTCTGAGGTTAGGAATAAGCTACTGAAGATTATGAGCATGATTTTTGAAAAAGGGGAAGTACATAATGATTTTAGGAAAATCTTAATTAAACCACTGTATAAGAAAGGTGACAAAAGTGAGTGTCGTAATTATCGAGGCATTAGTCTGGTCTTTGTCGGTAGCAAATTACTGAGTAATATGATACTTTTTAGACTGAGACATGCTGTAGACAAAGTTTTAAGGGAAGAACAATGCGGTTTTAGAAAAGGTAGAGGGTGTGTCGACCATGTTTTCACTCTTAATTTAATAATTGAGAAGTCCCTTCGTTGTCAAACACCTTTGGTCCTCAGTTTTATCGATTATGAGCAAGCTTTCGATTCTGTTGATAGAACAGCGTTAACAAAGGTCTTATCGTTATATGGTATACCTGAAAAATACATTAAAGTGATTTGCACTATGTACGAGAATAACACTGCTGCCGTTAAGGTAGGAAATGAGGTTAGCAACTGGTTTTTTATTAAATCAGGAGTTAAGCAGGGTTGTGTTCTATCCCCCTTTATATGGACCATTTTGATGGACTTCGTCTTAAGGAGCACAGGAAAGGCAATTGGAGACCATGGAATCAAATGGGGAGGAAGAACGCTCCTGGACTTAGATTATGCTGATGATTTAAGCATATTAGATGAAAGTGTGAGCAAAATGAATGAATTTTTAGAGGTTTTACGAGTTCAGTGTGCCAAAATAGGCTTGAAAATTAATGTTAAGGAGACTAACTCACTAAGGCTAGGAATAAGTGAAGATGAACAGGTGACATTAGGTAACGAAAAGAATGATCAGGTTGGGAGCTTCAGTTACCTTGGTAGTATTATTAGTAAAGATGGTGGGAGCAGTGAAGATGTTAAAAGTAGAATAGCTAAGGCCCAGGGTGTTTTTTTACAGTTAAAAAAGTTTGGAAGAATAGAAAGATAAGTCTACAAACCAAGATTAGAATATTGGAAGCTACAGTGATGACAGTGGTCAAATATGGCTCTGAAGCATGGGCACTCCGAAAAGCAGATGAAAATTTAATAAACGTTTTCCAGAGAAATTGCCTACGGATTGTTTTGGGTACCCGGCTGACTGACCGTATTTCAAACAGTAGGTTGTACGAAAAGTGTGGTTCAATCCCGCTTTCTGGGGCTATAATGAAAGAAAGGTTGAGATGGCTAGGCCACGTTCTACGGATGAAGGATGACAGATTACCGAAGATTGTCCTTTTTGGCCAACCGTCTGGGGCTACACGGAAAGCAGGTCGTCCTTTTCTGGATTGGGAGGATGTCATAAATAAAGATTTAAAGGAAATGGGAACTTCCTGGGAGGGTGTAAATAGGGAGGCTTCAAATATATTAGGTTGGAGGAGGAGCGTGCGTAGCTGTGTTGGCCTCAGGCGGCTTGGTGCTGCAGTGAGTTATTAGTAGTAGTAGTAGTAGGGTAAAGGGAAGTGTTAATAGACGAGCTAAGAATTTAAAGTTCTTTCCAGTCAAGGAAAATTCAGTCAAGGGTCTTCCTTGTTGAAGTTAAGGTTTACCTAAGGTTCAAGGAATATGCATTCTTGTTAAAAAAGAAGGTAAATTTGTGTCTAATCAATAAATGTTATTCCAGGCTCGTAGCTTACCTTAAAAGCATTAATTTACTCTCTTATTCTATTTGAAATATGTGAACAGATCTAATAAAACTTGTAAAAGTAGAACCAAGATCTCTAATCTAATCAGCAGAAATTACCTAATTTGATAATTTGGACTACGATCCGAGGCTTAACCAGTTATTCCAGTGTGTTCTATTAGAAATATTCATTAGTCATAAGCTTTACGATATATCTTTTCTTCTCAGTGGTGACGATTAGGCAATAGAGACAACCTCCTTGGAGTTGTTGGAACTACAGACACACACCAGACCACACCAATAAAATCCGAAGAAAACCGTTGGGGAAGGTTTATTTAGTAACACAACGTTTTCTCCTCCTTTTTTACTCTTATCAAATCTAACAATCTTGTGCTTTTACCTCCTCTGTCCTTTCTCTACTGTCTATACAGCTAGGCTAGCCGTTATGTTAATACAGAGGGGCTAGGGAGAGGGGCTTGCTATTAGTTGAGCTAAGGATACTTAGAGAATTTAAAGATATCACCACAACCTAGGGGAATTCAATTGAGGTCTTCCTTGTTGAAGTTATAATCCCTCTAAGGTCCAAGCAAAACTTCTTCTTACTAAGAGAAATAATTGGAACTATGTTTCGAGTTGAACGGATTAATTTGTATCTAATCATTTATGGTTATTTGGAGTTCTTAGCTCACTTTTGAAGCCTTTAAATTCACTTTCTCACAACCCATTTGAACCCTTTTGACTGATCAAATAAAATTTAAAATAATAGTGGCCCCATTCCCGACCCAACTAGTGGAATTTACCTGATCAGGTAATTTAGATTGAAAGATTATAATACCACAGACTCGAGCCTTAACTAATTGTTCAAGTGTATTCAATCAGAAACATACAGTAGTCCTAGATTTTACCAACAATCCTTTCTTTTCTTGGTGACGACATTTGGTAAATAGAGACGATCTCCTTGGATAACTGCAGCACATGCCATACCACATCAATCAATTCCAACGAAAACCATTGGGGAATATCTATTCAATAGCACGGAATTCAACCTTTTCTTCTCCTTTTATTCTTATCAAATTTAACATTAAAATAAAGTTTTCTCCGAATTTTTAAATACCGATACGAATATATGGCCTCAATTAAGTGCTGCCAAAGTTTAGTTGCTTCCTCGGAGCCATTTGGTAAATTTATAGATTAAATTCAATATGTTAAGGAAGATCATTTAGTAAGGCAAGTTACCCAAAGTCTGCTTAAGGCAACAACTATAACTTAGAAAAGATGAAGGAACAAACCTCCTATATACCTCTTTACCTTTCTAGTCCTCAGAGGAGGACAGCCTTAATTGTGAAATTTTAACTGTGAAAAAACACCCTGAGCCTTGGCTATTCTACTTTAACATGTTTTACTGCTTCCGTCGTCTTTACTAATAATACTACCAAGGTAAGTGAAGCTGCTCACCTGATTAATCTTTAAGTTACGCAGCGTCACCATTTCGTCTTCACTTATTCCTAGCCTTTGTGACTCAGTCCTTTTAACATTAATTTTCAAACCTATTCTAGAACCCTGAACCCGAAAAACCTCCAAAAGTTAATTTGTTTTGTTAACACTTTCGTTAGGATGCTTAAATCATCAACATAGTCTAAGTGAAGAATAGTCCCCACCTCTTTAATTCCGTGATGTCCTTTGCTCCTTTGCGTCCTTTCATGGACGAAGTCCATCAAAATGATCTATATAAAGGGATATAGAGCAGAACCTTGTTTAACTTGTGATTTATTACAAAACCAGCTACTAACCTTATTTCCTTGTTTTAATCGCAGCCGTTTTATTCTTCTACATAGTATTAATCACTTTAATGCATTTGTCTGGCATAACATGCAAGGATAAGACCTTTTCTAAATCTCTTCAATCAACAGAATAGAACGCTTACTCATAATCTATATAACTGAGGACCAAAGGTGTTTGCCACCGAAGACACTTCTCAATTATTAACCTGAGAGTGAGAATTTGGTCGACGTATTCTTTACCTTTTCTAAAACCATACCGTTCTTCTCTTGAAACTTTTTCTACATCATCTCTCAGTCTCAAAGTATTATATTACTAAGTAATCTGCTACCTATAGAGACCAGATTAATGCCTCGATAATTAAGACAGTCACCCTTATTAGCTTTCTTATACAGTGGTTTAGATAAGGTTTTCCTAAAATCGTGAGGTACTTCCCTTTTTTAAAGCATCATATTCATAATCTTCAGTAACTTTCTAACCTCAGAACCACCATATTTAAGAAACACATATACCATACTATAAGCACCTAGAACATCATAATTTTTTAATCCTTATAGTACTGTTGCTAATCCTTCCTCACAAAACAAATATTCCTTCGCTTCCGAGGTATCACAAACTTTTTCATTTTACTCTATATCTTTTCGTGCATATGTATCACGGTTTAGCATATTTACATAATATTCATCATCTCTCTTTAACTCATCTCTCTTTAACTCTTTCCTTATCATTAATTATGGTCCCGTTCCTATCTTTAACTGGAAAAAGTCCAGATTAACTAGACCCTTTCAATCTATTAATATGCCAGCACAAGCTTCCAGATCTGCATCTTCCTGATTCTCTGCAATTTTATGCATGGCCTTTACTTCACACCTCCTTAACTCATGTTTTAGTGCTTTCTCCACTTTCTTTACATTTTATTTTGTTTTCATATGATCTATGACTCAGATTATGCTTGTATAAACCCCTTCTCCTCTATATTAAATATATAGCTTTTCTACTAATATTCCTAGCTGCAGTCTTAACTTCCTTCCCTAAAAGTAGTAATATGTTCAAGATGGGTATAAGCGCAAAGGTACCCTATTAATTCAAGCGACCAGCACCCTAATTACTTTCAGTGGCCAGTATAGCCACTATTCAAACGACACAACAAGATGTCTGTACACACGGCGTTATCTCTACTTCCAATTGATAAGAAAAATTCTTGGAAATGATTGCCAGCTGTTTTTCTCGGTGAAGTGGGTCTTCGGATACAAGCGGCCAGGTTCAGAGTACCCATTACGTAATCGTTGCTATAAAAGTTTGACGATAAGCTATTTAGGACCACAATTCCACATAAAAACTTGATTAGTTTACCATGTTTCAAGTTGGAAAATCCACTCTAATATTCTTTTAAAAAATGGATGGTTTTAAACTATTGCAACTGGATGGAGTTGAAAGCCACTGTGTGAAGACAAGAGCTCTGAATTTAGCAGTTGACTATCATTTGAGTGGGAGAGATGTTTATTAGATATATTCTATCACTGAGAAAATTTCAGTGGGATGACAAATACGTTTCGTAGTAAAAGTTATTATAATGAATATATCCAGACTACAACAAAGATTGAATGCAATCATGAAGCATATTGAGGATAACGGTTTGACTCTGCTCAAGAAAAAAGTGAGTATGTATTTTTATTTCATTTTTTGACAATAGAAAATTATTTATAATGGGTTTTTTTCTTTTGATTAGATATTTGAGTTGATTGTTCACTCCTTTCTTTAGGAAACCAATAGGCATTGAGAGTATTCACAAAGTAGAAACTTGCAAATTTTAGTTTAATCCATAATCAGCATTGGCAGTGTGAAGAATTACATATAGAAACAGAAAATCTTTAAGAATCTCGTAACATTGGAAAAGGGTCTGAATCAAAATGATCAATTTCAGATGTTAACCGTACAAAAGAAAATATTCTATAAAAAAAAAGCTTAAAATTAACATGGAAATGTTTCTCCAACTTTGGATTACTGTATGAGGCTTTCACGTTGTAAGTCAAATTAATTTACTTAATTTTTTACACATTCATTGAAAAAAATACCAATTGGTATTCCGGATTTGCTTCTAACACCACCTAAAACCATTCAGATTTCCTTGATGATTTTTCAGTCTCCATTTTTGTTAGAGCAGTCGACAATCTTTAAAATCCTGTCCGAAACAGACATAATTTATCTTAACATTACTCTATTACTCCTCTCTCTCTCTCTCTAGAAGTAAAAAGAGCATTTCAATTGTTCTTAAGTTAGTTTTGTTTGCTGGTGTGGGAGTCAATACATCGAAAAAATGTTCTATACATGTCTACTATGTTTATATACATTGGGCGGCTGGTGGTCATGTGAGATCTGCACTAAAGTTGATGACTTTACCGAAAGGTGTTTATCATGCAATCCATGTAAATTACATAGAAGATACGCTATACAGATGAAGGATTGCAATTCCTGTCTTGAAGTTGCCTTGTGACTCTCGCCCAAAAAGATATCTATGCTCCAATTGTTACTATGATAAGTGTGATCTGGCATGATTGAAAAAATCCGAAACGTGATTTCAGTTTATTTTCAAAGGAAAGGTATCGTCGTGAATTAAAATTCCCTAAGGAAAAAGAACTTGGAGCATGTTTAAATTGTAAAAACATTAAGAGAGTATAGTTTCTATGTCATCGTTGTCAGGACATTGATAGCTATAATCATAAGCCTACTGATTTTTACTTGGCTATTACAGAAAGTGATTCTTAAGATGAGAATATCATTTGTGAAATTACTTCAAATAAGGAAATAGAAACATGATGAATTTTACAATATGAATCATAATAGTATCATTGACTTTATAAAGATTTATAATAAAAATGAAGTTACTTTATATTGTAGAAAATGTAACCCTGACTTTGCTCGCCAGGATCTGTAAAAGCTGAATCCCAATGGTCAGTAACCACTAATCGTTGTCGATGACAACCACCTAAATGACAAAGAAGAAGAAGAAATCTAAAGGATAGAGGAAAAGATTTTTGTTCATATATGCTTTATTAATAAACAAATTCACAAACATTATAAAAATATTTTATTCTTAGAGCACTGAAGTCATTTTTCTACAGATATTACAGGATATTTTCTACAATGAAGTCATTTAATCGAGGCGTGTCTACATGAATGTTGAGAAATTCTTCGTAAGTATAATCAGGACATTGAAAAATAAAATATAGGAATGAACAAAAACCACAGCTTTTGGTTGACAAATCTTGTACTCGCTTATGATTCTGAATAATTGATTTCCCACTTCTTTCAAGCCAGTTTTTGATGTGATGTGTGTAGAATCCATTGACCAAGAGGATCAAAAAATTTTATTTTCTTCGCTGTTTGAAAGATTCATAGCCAATGCCCCATCTGTACAGTCGATAGACTACTGTTAAAAATGATAATGATATTGTTAGCACTATGAATATGTTTTAGGAAATTTGAGGGTATGCAGTAGGATTTGTATTTGGAAATTTATGGATACAAGTTACATTATTTATTTGATTACTGCTAATGGTGCCAAGTCTAATGGCCAAGTACCGTTAGGGGTAATTTCCCAATAGATTTCAAGTTGATTTCATGAGAATAACGCTACACTCTCCCTTTACGCTTTGGCAAAGGTAAACTCTAAACGTTCAGTGCCTGTTCGGACAAAACTCATATTTTGAGTACACAAAACTATGATACTGTGGCTTTTTGCGACCATCATATATGTTGTACCATTTCAAATAGTTGTGAATCTCGATCTGGGGATTGCGTTGTCCATTCCATTGTCAATTTTTCAAAGGATAAACTTTAAAGTGGAATTGCATTTACTTTACATACAAGAGAGGAAGGTCCTTGACTTACTTGACTTGAGTTTCCTGCCGGGCACCGCTCGGCGTAGAGAGTGACGTCTGCCTCCTCCATCCACTTCAGTCCATGGCGAGTATTTGCTCTTCACCCTGCCTGATTTTTGCCATCGTCAAGAACTCGGACAGGCTGTCAGACCAACGTTTCTTCGGTTGGCCGCGAGGTTGCTTCCAACCAGTTTTGATAGGGTCAAAGTTATTAATCATCTCTGCAGTTAGACGTGGTGGCATTTGAAGCAGATGCCCGAACCATCGTTAAGTTCGCTCGGCTGCTTGAGTCAAAAACCAAGACATGTTTGTGAGCTGCAGAAGCTTCTCATTGCTGACGAGGTCAGACCATCGTAGGCCCTCAATCCTCCTCAGGCTCTTTGCATGAAATACGTCTATTTTCTTGAGGGTTGCAGCTGATGCTTGCCATGTCTCAGCTCCGTAAAGCATCATAGAGCCGACTAGAGCGTTGAATATCCGCAGTTTCGTTGTGCGACTGATGTTTGGTTTTGGCCAAAGGTGAAGATTCAGTCTACTCATGACAGAAGACGCTTTAGATAATATCGCCTGCAGCTCGGGGAGAAGTGAGCCATTTGAAGAAATCATGGAGCCCAGGTAGGTGAAGTCTTTAACAACCTCGATGCAAGTGGTGCTATCCAGGCTAACTGGAGAATTAACAGCAGGAGAAGACAGGTCTATGGCCATAATTTTAGTTTTGTTTCAGTTTATATACAGTCCCACTTTGGCAGCCTCTTCTCGCAGAATTCGTAGCGCTTCCAGCAACTGCTCCATGGAGTCCGGTATGATCTCCAAATTTGAGCCCGAAGCTGAGATGTGAAGTTGTTTTTGTCATAACATAATCTATGATGACATTGAAGAGCTCTGGGGCCACTGCACATCCTTGGCGCACCGCTGTCGTGATTTGAAAGAACGGGCTGTGCCGACCATGTTTTTGTACACAGCTCTCTTTCCGATGGTGCTGCGCCTTGAGAAGTCTGCATTATTTTTCGGGTAGGCCAGTAAGCTCTAGAATCCACCAAAGAGCTGTCCGATCGACTGAGTCAAATGCAGCACGGAAGTCAACGAAGGCAATAAATACTTTCTGTTGGAACTCTGTGGTCTTCTCCACTATTTGACGAGTCGTGAAAATCTGCTCGATGGTTGAACGATCCGACATAAGACCAGCTTGCTCCCGTCGGTAGATTTTTCGAATGATGCTCCGACATCGATCCAGCAGGACTATTGAAAACAGTTTGCTAGGGACTGACAGTAGGGTTATTCCCCGGTAGTTGGAGCAGTCGCTTCTTGAGCCTCTTCTTTTACATAAGGGGATGATAACACCCTTCCGCCAATCCTCGGGAATTATCTCTGTTTTCCAGATTGTGGAGAACAGGGTGTGTAGAAACAGGAGCATTGCAGGACCTCCATATTTTAGCAGCTCTGAGTTTAAGCAACAGATACCAGCAGCTTTATTATTCTTGAGACTTTTTACTGCATGTCCAATTTCTGAGGGGCTGAAAGCCTCATCTGGAGGAACACTTGTTCCAGGTCTTTGACTGCAGAGTTGGCTGGGACTATCATTAGGAAGCGCAGACGGACCAGAATTGTTGAGGAGTGAACAGAAGAACTTACCCCTGATCCTATGCCGCTGGCATTATTTTGAAAAGCTATAGCAAGTTTTGAAGGGATTTAACCGTTGGTAAATGAAGAGTTGCTGTAGATACTTGAATCGTTGGCACTATCTTGTTGATTGGGGATTGTTTGAGGAACGAGCAGTTTGATACTATTTCAGAGGCTCTTAATTTTTCTATTGCCAAAGCAACAGAACTCATAACCTATTGTTTTCGCAAATGCAGTATTGCTTAGGCGAGATCGAGATTTGCATCGAGGGAAACATCAAATGTTTTCTCAAGATGAAATTGGACGGAGAGAGTTGTAACCTTATGTCAATTTTAACATTGGGAGGCATCCATTGAGTTATATTTGATATTTCATGATTCAGTTTACTAACTAAATTATGCTCCTTATTCACCATCCAAGTGAGTTCACCATCAGTATTCCTTCCTGCCATTGACTGACTCAGCTATAGCACCACTATCGGGTGTCTCACAAAATAACTAAAGTTCTTTCATTATCAGCACAACTTACCTTGCCAAAATATAATTATGCCGTCTAGCTACCACCGTTGGCTGTTTGAAAGGTTGAAGAACCTCAATGACAGCTTCCACAATGGACCACTCATTGTTGTTAAGTTTTAGCTCTCTGATTTTAGCGCCACGAATGCTTCGGTTGAAGAATTCTTGCAGTGTTTCTCTTCTGGCACAATACATTTCTATCATAATGAAAGTGCTATTCCATTGAATATTCATGTTCTTTGTGAGGGATTGGCCAAAATTAAATGTCCTGCAGATAGCTTCTAAGAGGTCATGGGATTTGGAAGGCACTTTCAGTATTCTAATTAGCTTTCGTATTTTTACCAGTGCTGCTCCCAGCGTCAATACTTCAGTAGAAACTCCTTATTGTCTTGGTACTGAGTTCTCATAATCACTGTCAGGGTCTGAATCATTTCATTCTGACCAAATTTTACTGTAATTACTGCAGTCAGTGTAACCCGTTTCTTCAATGTTATTATCTTCTACAATCAGGTCGGGAAAGTCACATTATTCAGCAGTGTCTATGTTATCATTAGATCCAGAACTGATCCGGAATTCTTCAGCGGGGTAGCTAGTTAACTTGGTTTCTGGATTCCTATATGTTAAGGGCATTCGACTTTTGTGCAAAGCATTAGTATCGCATAATGTTATCTTCTCTGCGGGTTTTTACTATATTAGCTCTTGAATCAGAAATTCTAAAGTAAACTTTTCGAAGAATTTTGAGCTTCTGTAGGTAAGTACTTACTGCACGAAGGATGTTGGCGCTATTGTGAGCAACTTTTAGTCTCTTAAAGTCAAACATTATAAATACTAAAGTCAGCGTGCCATTAGCATTTTTATTATGTAATGGGCTCTAATAACTGTAAAACCACACCCTGTTCTTAAAGATCAGCAGTCTAGGGTTAAATTAACTTTCTCGACTTTCTGGAGTTCAGCTTTTAGCTGATTGACTTTGACTTTCTTTGCTGTAACTAACTGTCTTGTAACAGTACGAGCTGGGGGGGGGGCTAGTAAGATCTCCAGTAAGCTTAGAAATTAGAGCCTTTGCTCCCAGTTTTTCCAATGTTGAGATAGGAAGCTGGTCAATACAATTTTTTTGCTGCATCATTTATTCAGCTTGTTGGTTCAGATGACTGTTTTTGTCTACTGAAGCTTCAACTTGAGTTCGAGTGGTTTCACAAGATGTGCTTGTCATACTAAGCTTAGGAAAGGCTGTGGAGTATAACTTCTAGGAAACAATATTTGTTTTAGGTTGTTCAACAATTTTGTGATAAGCCTTGAGGTGATTTTCAAACCACGTTGGAGACCTCCTTGTTGACTCTATGTCTTTACATTAACTACAGGTAATTGAATCCGCTGCCTTATTCATGTTCCCATACTGCTCCCAAAACTTGACTTTCTTCAATGGAGTGCCCACATCAAGTTTGGAGTCGGAATTTGACAATTCGCTACCAGATTTGATGCTATTTTTGACATCAGAAGTAGCATCTTCTGTAAAGTATATCATTAGTAATTGCATGGATTGGTATGGGTTTAACTAGATGCTTCTGTGATTGCAATGACAAAAATATTAACGGAAGAATTAAATCAGAATGATCGACTAAAAATAAGTATGAAAGGAGAAGGAAAAAATGCACCTTTTACGAAGTATAGTTTTATTCAATAAGCAAGCCGCAACCTCCCAAATCCTGGATCTGCCATTGTTTCTGAGTTGTCCAAATGAGAAAAATACACCTTTTAGTGAAACAATTAGATAATTCCAGAATATAGGGAAATGAAGATGTGAAGAATTTATATTTGATTCTCTTGTTCATCTGCTTGGTAACATGAGAAATGATTTCTTAGCTTACCTTCATGGATTGATGGATCTCCCAATGATGAGTTTTCTAGCAATAATTTTCAAATCTTTTCATCTTTCTAGTTACTCTCAAATTATTTCTGTATTTTTCAAATACCTGAAGTTTTTACTAGGATATTTTTGCTAGGATCCACTCACAAGACAGATAGCATGCCATTTCTTCGTATCTAGACAATTAACTGGGATGCTAGCCCTTAAATCTTAGTTAATAGAGCTTTCGACTATTTTTAACATTATTGTTATCATAAAACCTGCAGAGTACTGAAAAGTCGTTACAACTACAATGAGAGGATATCACGGCTATTGTCCCGCTCTAAGACTTCTGGTAAGGGTTTGTTGATTCTCTATGTCCCACATCTGGCCCTGGGGGAACTAAGGTCTAAGGTAAGGTAACATATCACAATACGGGAGCTTCTAATAGCCATTAAGCAAAGAGCTTAATTGCTACAAGAATTTATTCTGTTGATTTCAAGTTCCTTATTTGCGTTAAGACCAAAAACTAGGAGATCGATTTTTCGGAAAAAAAATTGTTTAATGTACTTTTTTCTCTTCAGCCTTTCTAAAACTCTTTGCAAAAAAAAATGTCCATTAAATTAGGCTTCCGGTTTAGTCTCAACGTGACCCCCTCCCTCCAAAAACTCTTTTAAAGGCTTTATATGAAGTTTTAATCAGATTTCATGAAATTTACAACTTATTGATGGATTTAAAAATATAAGGTGGAGTAAGAGAAATCAATTAAAATCGTTTTACTGCTGATGAATTAGGTTTGAATCGCTTAGAAGCTGCTGTTGAAGCAAATGTGGGTTTTTCCATTAAATTTGTGACAAAAAGCCGTTAATCCCCTTTGTATCCCTGACCATGGAGCCTTTCGAGGGGGAACAAGTGTATTGTTATTCCATTTTGAATTGTATTTTGTATTATATTGCATTGAATAATGAACTTCTAAACTTCTAGTCAAAAATTTACACACTTCACTTAGCTGTGCTTTGGGTGCTGCTAAGCTATTCATCAATTCTGCTTTTTTAACTGGTTGATGGAAATTAAAATATGGACTAAGAAGGAGTAATTGCACTCTACAGACTGTTTGCAAAGAAAACAAATGAATTCATTCATTACAAGCCTTTATTTACCATTGAGGCTTTGGGACACGCGTCACCTGAATCACACTTACACACAAAATTTTATATGGCAGAATTTATATTTTTGTTCATAATAACAGATGGATGAAGGCATTTTCACAGAAATTGATTCATACTTGAAACGATCGAACAAGTATAACGAAATACTAGAGGTTAAATAGGGTCTGAAAAGAAGCCAAAAGTGGTTTGGAGAAAAATGCTCCGCTGTCCCATAGCACATGCCTAGGGTAATTCAATGTTGAATATAGCGACATCTAAATAAATAATACTATAGATACCAACATTAAAAGCAAATATTTAAAACTACAACATAGGTTTTTCTAAACACACAAAGACGCTGAAATGGAAGGAGATAAAGGATTGCATGAGAGGAAAACAGCTGTAGATTTTCTTTATAAAACTATGGGTAATTTTATCTAATGTTGCGCAAGTTATCTAGATCAAAACACGCTCCAGATTTTTTCTCATAGAATGATTAGTAGGGTAACTCCCAGTAGGCTACTCAGACATTGCCTGTTCTTTGACAAATGTTTTTCATAAGATGGAGTTTATTTTTGGCCACATTAAAAGGAATACTATCAAATTCTGAAAACTAACTGTAAGAAAGTCTAAAATACCATAGGCTACTTATACCATTCCTAAAAGTATGATCTGGGCTCTAGGCCTATGTTTTTTTTACATTATTAGATTAGGAGTAAAATGAAATTATACAATTTTAGAAGGAATAAAAGTAAGAATTTCTAAAGTGATTTTCAGACTTTACAGAGTTGCCTTTTGAGGGGGGCAAATTCTACTTGCACATGGTGTTTTTGAAGTTAGTTAAAATTCCCCCTAAATATTATGTCATATTTTCACATTTGCCACATAGCCTTAATATTACTGGTATCAAACAGTTCATGGTAATGAACTGTTGCAAGAAGTGACCCAGCTCAATAGTAAATGAAATTCTAAAAAATAGAATTTTGATATTACTAGATATATCAAAAGAATCAAATTTTTATGCTGATTTTAAATTTTTTAAGTTTCATCAAATTTAGTTTTCATCATCAAAAGTTACAAGCCTGAGAAAATTTGCCTTATATTGGGAAATAGCAGAAAATGCCACCTAAGAGTCATAGGATCTTGACAAAAATCAGACCATTGCATTCAGCATATCAGAGAATGATATTGTAGAAGTTTCAAGCTCCTATCTTCAAAGATGTGGAACTTCATATTTTTTGCCAGAAGACCAATTATGGGTCCATGTTTATTTGTTTGTTTTGTTTTTTTTTTCTCAGGGGTGATTGACACTGAGGAGGGAACAGCCCCTTTGATTTAAGTTTTAATGTTGCTCTTTACTTTCAGTTTCAAAAACTTGTTTTATTTTATTTAATCATGGTAGTAGCAGTAGTAGTAGTAGTAGCAGCAGTAATTATTTGTATTATTTTTAATAGCACTACTAATACTATATCAGTAATACTACTATACTAATACTGGCATTGGTAGAATCAGTAAAAGTAAAAGCAGCAGTAATAATAGCAGTAGTAGCATGTATGTATTGCCTTTTGGTCAGTTGAACATCCCAATGTATAATATTGCTAATATGTCTAAATCTGGAATCTGTATATATTTTCTATCTTTTGATTTAGTTCAACTCTCCCCTCAATGTTTCCTCAGATGTTCATTTCAATATTCTCAGCCTTGACAGTACTTGCTACATAAGCAGAAGTTTTAGTTGTAGTAATGGCAGTAGTAATGCAGGTAATTGTAGGTAATAGAAAAGTTGATACATTAGGATAGAGCAGGGCTCTGGTCTTATCAGGTAAACCATGAATTTTGGGCACAGAATAGCCTCTTGGTTAAAACTCATTATAAAATTGTTAGGTTTTGTGTAAACTCTTTTTCATTGCTTCTAAATTAGTTTTTGTTGCCTTTATGTATTTGTCAGCAGGATCAAAATTAAGTTTTCTATAAGATGTGGTATCCAAAATGATGATTTTCATTTGTTGTTCAAAATCACATTCATTTCAATATCCTCAGCCTTGGTATTACTTGCTACAGAAGCAGCAATTTTAACAGTAGGTAATAGTAGTAGTAGCAGTAGTAGTTATAATAGTGGCAGCAGGAGTGGTAGTTGTAGTAGTTGCAGTAGCATGCAAATATTGCCTTTTTTGGTGAATTGATCATCTCCCTTATCATTTCCTGAAAGTTTTGTATTGATATGCTCAGTCATTCCTTGGTTATACCCTTTTGACTACTCTTTGGCACATAATGTGTTTTGATTTAGTTTAGCATTATCTGAAAAGCTCACATGATTTTTTTTTTTTGTCTTTTTGGAAAGTAAAGGCTAAACATGCCCACCTTTCTCAATAACATATAGTACAGGGAAACAACAAACAAATTGCCCAACATACAACCCTACACCTGAGTTGTGTGTGGCTGCCCTCCAATAACTTGTGTCTTAAAAAGTCAAAAGAGACTTTTTAGTGTCCTAAAATGGGAACTTCCAGTTTCTAATTAAATGAGCTGTATCAGAAATCTACAACCACCCATTCTGCAAAAACCTTATATGCCCCATGCATAACTGTCAACCCCTGGCTATGGAGGGTTGTGTCAACTGTGTGGTCATTTTGTATGTACTTAGGACTATTTTGAGCAAAATGGCTGTCTCAAAATTTTGTATCAGATGCATTTCGGGTATCTAGGGCATCAGCAGGGGGGGGGGGGCTAGCTTCCCATCATCACTTTTGACTCTTAAGAAACTAGAGCTTTCAATTTCCAATCTAACGACCCTCCTGTAAAGTTTATATGACCACCCCTTCCATGATAACCTTATGTGCCCCTGGAGCATAACTTACAGCCTTTGTCCAAAGGCTCTTGAGGCTGTTTCATACGTAAATGCCTTGTTATATGGTCTTCGGACTATTTTGAACAAAGTAGCTATCTCAGTATTTCTATTGGATGCATTTGGGGAAAAGAGAGAGTGGGGGGCTAGTTGCCCTCTGATTACTTGACTCTTAAAAACAACACTATAACCTTTGATTTCTAATTGAATGACCTGCCTGCAATGTTTATACTACCTTCTTCTCCATGAAAACCCTTGCATGCTAATAATGGGCAACTAGTATAACTTATTGCCCTTGCCCTGAGGGATTTGGAGGGGGTGGCTGTCATCCCCAATGACAAAATTATGGGGTCTTTTTGACTATGCTGAATAAAATGGGTTTCTAGAAGTCTTCTGTTGTTTGGGGAAATGATGGTCAGGGGGAGGGGGCTGTTAACCCTCCAATCATTTTTGACTTAATTAGGGCACTAGTATTTTGAATTTCTAAGCAAATCAGCCCCTTTTGAAGTTTTTACAACTGCTCTTATACAAAGTGCCTTAGTCACAAACAAAGCACACATTTTGCATGAAACCTTAAGGTTTTAAGTTAATAGACTGACCATTTTTACAGACCCAGGAAGAAACATTTGCTCTTTTGTCAATAACATATATGATATTTAATGATGGGATACCTGCATAATTTACAGCCCTTGCCCCAAGGTCTATCCTCAATCCAAGAAGCATGTTTTTTGACCGTTGAACTATTTTGAATGAAATCAATGTCTCAAAACTATGATTTGACGTCTACGGGGGGAAAGGGGGGCAGGGTGGTTACCCCCCAATCATTTTGCCTCTTAGAAGGGATACTTGCTTTTTAATTGTGAAAGAAACTTATTCTTTTTTTAATGATTGAAAGTATAGAATGCTACTAAGATTTATTGCACAGAAATTAGATGTATATAAAGCCATATCAAGCTCAAAATACTGAGAAATCAGTTATAATAATAATAGTTATTTATTTATGCCCTCTATACATACATGAATGTACACAGAGAAGTATAGAAAATAAATGAAAAGAAAACTGAAAACTGCATATTACACTCTTGACAAAAAGAACAACAATAAATAGATTGTAATAACTCATGAATATATAATAAATATTGTATAATGTGTAGTGACATATGTCATGTGAAATAGTAGCAATTAAGGTAAAGACGTACACAAATATCCTCCACAACAAAGGTGCTACTGTCCTATAACTCTTTGCTCTGTTTAGTACGTACACAAGTATCCTCCACAACAAAGGTGCTACTGTCCTATAAACTCCCTGCTCTCGTTAGTACGTACACAAATATGCTCCACAACAGAGGTGCTGCTGTCCTATAAACTCCCTGGTCTTGTTAGTACGTATACAAATATCCTCCAAAACAGAGGCGCTGCTGTCCTATAAACTCCCTGCTCTTGTTAGTAAATTTTAGCTTCTTCTTTAGAGAGAGCAATTGTATAATTGATCTGTTTGACAACAGAAATTCGTAACCCAGCTGAATTGATTTCTTTCAGTTTAAAATTATTTACTAATCGAAACTAGGTTTAGCATAAAAAGCAGAGGATGAAAACCCTTGTAATTTACACATGTATAGGCTTGAATGTTCTTCTTTACTTTCATAAGAAAAGATTTTGATTTACTAAAATGTAAAGTAATCTATTTGATATTATGTTTCCATGATTCAGCAAGTAATGTCTGGAAGTTATTGCTTGCTTCAATGATAGTTGAATGCAATTGTTGAAAAAGAAATTGCAATAAAGGCTTTCAAGTAAATAATCCTGATATAAATTCTGCTGTTGGAAGTAGGAGCAGAGAAAAAGCAGTAAAATCAAAATAAATACTAAACTAAATACTGTAAACAGACATTTTGGCTGATGGGAATGATTCACAGCCGAAAATTATGTAGCACTAGTGATTCAAAATATTCCTGCAATTTATAGGAGTTAGAATTAGCTGCTATTTTGGGAAGCGATGTCATCCAGGTCATTTGTCTTGTCCAGTAAGAGGAAGGCAGGGAGTTAATTTCTCAAGGCGGTGCAAAATTATTTCATCCAGAAATTTCTTTTGCAAGTCTTTTTTCTCTCTTTTTTCTTCATCCTCATCTATATGCACATGAAAAAAAATAGGTTTTTTATGTCATCTTTTAGCCAAATGGTAGAAAATATGATGACGTTTTGATGACACAAAGATAACAATGTAGTATTATTTGCTACCTTTATGAAGTCTGAGGAAACTCAGAATTTTTATTGGATGTCTTTAGAGGGAGGGCATCTAAAAAGAGTATGTAGGGGGTCTGGTTGCCTTCTGATCACTTTCCAACATGCCCTGAGAGTTTCTTACAAACCTTGAGCCTTTCTATTGTTCAGGGCTTGGAGGGTCTGTACACCTAAACTAGTTAATAAGTTCAATGTCAGACCCCTTCCCCCCTGTTTTTCCTTAAACTTGCAAATAGCGACCAAAAACATGCAAATACTCCAATATTATGTCATTTTCTCTTTTAAATAAAGTTACATTTGCAGCAATACTTTTCTCAGAAAAAAGGTTTTCCTGTGCAAACCTTAGTTTATGCCCCCATAGAATATCTTGAAAATATGAAAAAAAATGAGTAATACAAAATGTCATAAAATCAGACACTATCGGCTACAGAGCACTTTTCACAAAAGTTTTTGTTATAATCTGGAACAATAAGGATATCCAATAGCTCTAAACGTTGTCTAAATTTGCAGCTGAACGTGACCCTAGTAAAAGAAGAGTAAAAATTGTCAAAAATGCTGAGCTCCTCAACATAATTGATGCAGGTGCGGAATCAGATGACTCAGATTTTCAGCTTGAAGAAGAAGCAGAAAGTGAAGAAGATGACTCCTCATCTGAAGCATCTTCAGACAGTGAATCAGGTAAGCAGTGTCTTTTCGAATAATTTTAATTAATTTTAAGTCCTATTCCTCTATATTAGTTAAAGAAAATAAGTGTGGTGGTACTAAACCTTCAGGGTGTAAACTGTTGGTACTGACCTCTGTTTCGTGCCCCTCCATCCAGGAAGTCCAATGGGGGGCTGGGGGCCAGCCATCCTGTGCTTTCGCAAACCCTTCCAACTTACCTTCCCTAGATTTCTCCAGGTACTTACTTAGAGCTGGGCCGACTTTGGCTGAGCTTACAGAGTCAAACCACTGACCCCCGTCGCAAACCAAACAACCAGCCACGCCAGGGATCGAACTCGTGCCCCCTGGACAAAGGATTCCCAACCCAGCGCGCCAACCACTAAGTCAGGACAACTGCAATATTAGTTAGAAGGAAAGTCCATTGTTTTTTTCAAACTAAATGGTTGTTTGAGAACTATGTGCTTTAACTTCTTTCTTTACCTGTAAATAAAAAGAAACATTTCGTTGCTCAAAATTTAGAAAAAATAGAACAACAATCAATTTTTCCGGGAAAACTGTGTATGAAGCAAAAAAATATAGATTACTCTTTGAACAAGCTAAAACTAATGTATTAGTTTCATGTACAGATAGGGAAATAGGAATAAATTTATGTGGAGAGGGTTCAAAACAAAAAGTAAATCTACTAGACCGCTGTTGGTCAATTTGCTTGGGATCAGCATGCCTCCTCCCTTTTCTCAGATGTGTCAGGCCCTTTTTCCAGATGTCTATCTACCTGTCTGTCTTTCCAGTTTGGACCTGGAACACATACCAACACATGGTTGTAATAATTTACCCAACTTTTATCGGAAATATGACTATGCACATCAGTATCAGCCCTGTTTGATTGGAATCGCCATCACAGGATGTTTGGGTCATTTTTACAATCATTTTACAATTTCTCCACTTGTTGTGCTTGTATATTCTCGACAGTATGATAGAATTCTTTTTTGGCATACCGAAAGCACTGACAAACCAGTCCAGAGCGGGGCTTGTCGCAATCCTTCTACATTGGTACCAGAATTTGGATCTCTTCTTAAAGAATTTGACAAGTGGGTTATCGCATCCTTTTTTACGAGTGTAGGGGGGAAACACTTTTGCCACTGACACAGAGGCTGATTCCGCCAACTTCATCAAATGTACGAATTTGGAACAAAAGATATTCAAAGCTATTCTGTCTTCACTTTGACCATGAGCAAGCAGGTGGAACGGTACTTTAATTTTAGCAAGAGGCAAGTCAAAGGTATTTTTGTACAAGGATTGATCTACTCTTTGCCAATAATTATTTGTGAACCATGGTCGAACGGCGTATCACTTGCGTATCGAAAATCGTACTAATAAGCTACTTCTAAGATGATTGCTACAGTTGTATATTTGATTGTGGATAATTCGCCCTTTTTTCTGTCTTAAAAATTTTTATTTTCGACTGTATATAACATGTTCTTTTTTTTTTCTATCCTCTTCTCTGACCATGACGGATAGCACTATTTGTATTTTCTATGTTTGTGTCTAGATTTAAGGTGTAAATTCCGTGAGAAGTTAAAGTATGGGTACTAATATTTTATCACATAAATTTCTTAACTAAGTATGTTTTCTTTAAGACCAAAGAGTGCGTGTTGCTTAAAAGAGTGAGCACTCGCGCTATTGTCGACAAAAATATCCTAAAGGCCATCTAGCATTCAGCTAAACTTAGCATTTTTTTAAGTGAAATAATAAGAATAATTAATTTTATTTGTGGAGTTGCTAAAATTAGTGTTATATTAAGTGTCTGATCTCGTTTCCCAATTGAAGAACGATTACAAAACTTGAAAAAATACTAAATGTCACCAAACGCTAGGTGGCGATGATGGTTTTCCCCGAAAATGGTGCCAGTTTTCGCTCTTGTAAGTTACCCATTCTCTTTATTTTAAGACCTTAAAGTACCAAGGGTAGTGAAAATCGGGAACTTACACAACCGTATATCATAGGCAGCGCAATAGCGCTGCCTTAGTAGGAAACGATGTTGGCACAATGTATTATTTATTTATTTTTTGCTTGTTGTAGACCAAGGTACTTAGTATAGAAAGAGTGGTTGAAGAAACTTTGATTTTATAATAGTCAAAAGTGGTAAAAAAAAATTAAAGATTAAATAGCTATTAATACTGCTTCTACTATTGTTACTACGACTACTAATACAGCATTAACACTTCAACTACTTCTCTTACTAAAACTGCAACTACTGTGATACTGTTACTATTAAGACAAATTCTACGAAGGTAAAATTTGAGAGAATATTGATGGCAAATTTGAACAAACAAAAGACACTATGTCCATTTACATTATCGGAGTAGCATATCTTAAACAGGTCCATCAGGTATCTAAAAAAACCCATAAACTCAGGTATCAGGTTAAACAGGTATCTTTAACAGGTCCCCTACATATCTTACCATTGGAACCAAATTCGTTTTACCATCAAATACACTGGAAACAAATAATAGATACACCAAGTAGCAAAAGTTGCTAACCCTTCATTGCCGAAGGTGATTATTACCTAACAGCCGACTGTTGCTTCCAAGTCCTCTATATTTCTCACAATTTGTATCGACCTAGATTTCGTTTCAGTGTGTACCTTACTACTGAAGTTGTCAACCCCTTGAAACTTTCAAACTGGTATACCTCATGAAGAAATTTTTTGTATCAAAAAATGGATGCCACATCAGCTCATATCACTGGATCTTTCTAACGTCACCACTTAGAAAGAAGCAAAAGATAAGCTCCAATTCCTTTAGCAATGAGAGAACTTTTAAAGTTTATTAGACGCATCTGATACCATTTCTCTACCGCAATCCCAAGTCCGAATAACCGAATGATGAACTCAGCTGGAATCACGAACAGAATTGGGTAGATACAATAGATGGCAGCACTTTTTGACCCATGGGAAAATGCCACATTTTTGTGTCAGTAAATTTTTCTATTTATCACTCAAAGAAGATATATTCGCTGTGGGGCCGGGTAACTGCCGCATATATTTAACACTTATAGATTTAGTCCATCTTCAATTTGAAAGTGGTGCCTGCCTGCTTGCCTGCTAGAACGGACCTTTCCACTCGAAAGCAGAAACATGGTTTGATGAAACGAAAGCTTGCCTGCACAACTTCAGATACTCCTCTCTGACATAAGCTATACAACTCCACTTCACTTCGCACACCATAGGTTTTGGCTCGTGGACAAGCAAAAACCATTCTTTTTGGCGCCAGGCAAGAGTTCTGTGGAGCTTTCCAAAATGTAATATCATATTCGTCAATCTGGTCCACACTTTCCGTAAAAACCCCACAGGTTAGACCTTTACCAGTTTCCAGGAATAAGCTGAGATCGGCCGCATGAAAAAAAAAAAAAAAAAAAAAAAAAGGACAAAACCAAAGTGTTTCTCTCGCAATACAATTAATTTAAAAAACTTTCTTCACAAAATAGGTTTTCAAAGAAAAGCAAAGGACTCCATTGAACTAAAATTGAACGAAAATAAAATAATTCACCATGCGTAAAACTACCACAAATCAGCATCAATAAATAAAAGAAACTAAAAAAGAACAGAAATCAGATTAAATAACCGAGTCAAATTCAACCGAGCAAAAATTAAAATAGTAGAGGTAGTAATACATTAGAGTAGGGCTCAAAGCCCTTACGCCTTCTCAAGACCAGAAAATAATTCACACTTTACTGAAAAAGTACAAATGAATGTTTATTGTCAGTTTAATAAATATATGCTGATATTCATTCCTTAAAGTCTTAATAACTTTTGATTTATTGAAGGTAAAAAATCTAAAACATTTAAATGTATTTTTTTCAATGAAGTGCAAATTATTTTATAGCACTGAGATGGCATAGGGGCTGTAAGCCCTATTGATGTTAATTTGTGCCCCTTTCGAGTTTACGCTTGGTAGATTATTTTATTTTGTCACATTTCTAGTTTAATCGAGTTCTTTACTTTTCTTTGAAAAACTTGTTTTGTGGACCTAAATCAACATCTAAAAAAATTGTGAATTTGCTTTTTAATGAAAAAGACTTCTATATGCAGTTATGCAGTTTTATTAGTAGCAGAAACCAAATTCAAAGAAAAGAAAGATGGGTAAAAATCAGCCAAAAATAAGCTAAATCATGTGGTGCCAAACAGCTTAAGAAGGGCTGGATTTCCTTCAAAGATATAGTTATCTTCTTGAATCAAGATATGTCTAATGTCGGTTACTATGGATAAAAAGCATTGTCAGATTTATTTAATTAGTTTTGCTTCATTTACTTTTACAACTTAGTGTGGCAACACTGACAAAGAAGTGGTTCTGCCTTAAAAAGCTTCATAATTTTGAAATAACGTACAAAACAAAATCTTCGGAAATCATAGCTTGGAGGTTATAACTAAGATGGGCTTAGGGGGCAGACTGAATGGTTTTACTTTGTGGTCTTTGATATCTTAAACTACTTTTATACCTGTATTTGCTACTATTTTTAATATTTTACGTTTGTGAAGTAAATTGACATAATTTAAGTCGCGAGAATCTTGATCCAACTATTGCAGGGGAGTTTGGCTCCCCTGTATGTGTGAGAGCTGTGTGCTAACTTATATATAGGGATCAATAGTAGGGGAGTTTCTCTCTAATATCAATATAAACCTGGTTCAGTCTGTGATGAAAGACCAGAGAAGAAGCACCCATATCCAAAAATATACTTTCTCCAAAGGTTTAATCCTCCCCATTATCCCCTCTAGATAAGTCCTATAAATCCTCATCCCTCCTAAGACTCCGAGCTATGTACAGCTATATTCCTGGAAAGGTTTTATAAACTGTTCGTACTTTTAGATGAAGAAGAAGATGAATTGGAAGAAGAAGAAGTAGAGCCAATAAAGGAAAAATCTGAAGCGCAGATGAAAGAGAACTCTGAAAAGCTTGTAAGATATTTAGTACATAGATCCTGTTATGTGTTGGGCAAATATACTAGTTCAATCATTTCAAAACTTCAAAAAATATATGTTTAGCTTCCTAATTCGAGTAAGAGGTGTCACAATTCACCCCATGTAAAAATTAAATAAGAATTATGCTACTTGCCGAATGATATAATTTAATATGAACTTGACCAGTGAACCACTTTTGAACTTTTGAAAGTTTTGGTCTTGAACTTTGGGATACTTCTATTGGATGCTAATTTCCCAACAATAATCTTCGTAGCCCCTTAGAGAGATCATTTTGAGTGGATTTTAGTTGCAATTCAAAATTCATATTTCTTTTCTCAAAATAACTGGTCGTTTTTTTTTCATTTTTTGAATATAAATATACTTGATTTACTGAAGGTTTATAATCCAACTGGTATTTCCTGAAATATTTCTATGCATAAGTTCCTACAATGCTTTATAAGGCTCGTACTTACTCTTATCTCTCGAGCTAGTAATCTTATTTAAGTCAAGTTGTCAAATATTACTTTCTAGTCTTGTTGTTATTTGTATCTTATACACTTAAATCACAGAGAGAAAATATTACATATTATTTTTATATATATAGATTTGTGGTAGCAGTTATAGTTGTCGTTATAAACCTTATGCCGCTCCGAGGTTCATATTGTTTTAGATCTTAACCGTTTTGTTTTTAATTTTATCTTGAAATTTTGATCTGATACTAAACGGGGTCAAAAGGGCATGCAAGAACGAGAAAAGTCCGTTGGTTGCCCTCTCATGGGTTTCGACACTGACAAATTACTTCTGATCTCGGAGTTTTTGGTTAAATGAGATCTCTTGCATCCTTTTTTGATCAGCCATTCATTATGACGAAGCCAGGGAAGAAAATTGCGCATTAGTCACTCATAGCTCTTTACTAAGTAATTAGCAAAACATAGTGTTAGAAAGAAAGCCAATTTTTTGACAAAACACTGCACCTAAGTATATAAGATCATATTATATTTATATGATGTCAGATGTGAGTGATTTATGTCTACCTCCCTTGGGTTCATCCCTTATTACATCACGCTAAATTTGACTGAGATTTGGTAACCCCTTCTGCTAATTGCCCTAGTGATGCATATTTAGGAGGCCACTTGGCCGAAGGCCAAGACCGAGTCCGTTAAATTTTTAATTAAAATGAAGTTGCCATCAAGCCATGTTAAATTGGAGAAAAAACCAAGACAGACAGTCTAAGTGAGAGGCAAATCTGGCATAAGCCTTTATTAGGATTGCATAAAAATGATGTCATTTCTCGTGTTGATAGATAGTCTATCATCCATCCATCCATTCTACGGAAGAAGTAAACGACAGTTCGTTTAGTTTCGCAGCCTTTTTTCTGGAGCTCTGAACCTTATTCCGCTCCCGGGATCATATTGTTTTAGATCTTAACGGTCTTAATTTTAATTTTATCTCGAAATTTTATTCTGATACTATATGGGGCCAAAGGGGCAGGAAAAGACGAGAAAAGTTCGCCGGTTGCCCTCCCGTGGGTTTTTACACTGACAAGTTACTTTTGATCTCAAAATTTTTTTGTTAAATGAGTTATCTTGCAATTTTTTTATCAGTCATTCATTATGACGAAGCCAGGGAAGAAAATAGTGCATTGGTTTCTCTTAGCTCTTTACTAAATAATTAGAAAAACATAATGTGAGAAATAAAATCAATTTTTTGGCAAAACACTTCACTTTAGTTTACAAGATGATGTTATACTTGTATGATGTCATATTTGAGTGACTGTTGCCTCATTACCTTGGGTTTCTACCTTACTATATCCAGCTAAGTTTAGCTGAGATTTTATAATCCCTTCTGCTAAATGCCGTTATGATGGGTATTCTTTTTCTTCCACTCTTCTTTTTCTCCCCTAAAAAGTTCAGATCCCAAAAACCCTAAGTAATCCATTAGCATGCAAGATGATATTAGTAGCTGCAACCTAGTCTGTTGAGAATCAGATATCAAAAACTCGTATAAATCAATTTTGGTGGAAAATTTTTCAAATGATGTAAAAACTTAATAAATTCAATTAAACTTTATGGGAAGTTGAAGCTACTGTCTTAGAAATGAATTCCTTTAAAATGAGCTCTTAAACAACTGTATTATGTTCCAGTATTTTGTGCTACACTACATACGTTTTGTTATGTTGATCTTGTTTTCTTGTCTTGTGAAGGATCTCAAAATAAATTATGAAACATTAATAAACTTCCAACAAGAATTTACGACCAAATATCCTAGGACCAAATAGCACAGGAGAAAAAAAAGGAAAAAAGAGGTCGCATAAGTGCTCACAATGCAAAATAGTGATTTTCCTTGTTGCTCAAGCCAGGAGAACTTAAGTTTCATGCTCAGGGTTTTCAGTCATTAGGATTCCAACGGTGTGCTTTTTATTTCGATCTAATATTGTTTCTAAGTTATTAATTTTGGGTTACAATCGGCTTAGGTTCGTCCTTTACTAGGTTGCAACTGCCACTGCAATCACGTTATGCTACTTCGTTGACTTAGTTTTTTTCTTATAAATAAAAAATCGGAACTTCCAACAGATGATATCAAACTATGAGACTTCAAATCGACTGGCTACTATGTATGTGAGGTTTTTAATTTTTACCCTTTAAGCATTGGACTCAACTTGTCTTGTCATTTTGTATGGATTCAACCGAAGATGTGCTTCTCTCTAATTTTTTTTTGAATTGGAGGTATTCTCTCGACTTAAAAGACCAGAGTGGTTTTTTTAGTGTTCCATTTGATATGGCCTTTCCTTCTTTGTTATTTTTTTGTACTTTGTTGAATTTCAGAAGAAAATAGTAGCAGAACAAATGGTTTGCAGTATTTGTCTATCTGGGCAGGCAAACATGGAAAATGAGGTTATCGAATGTGATGGGTGTGGAATCCTAGTACATGAAGGTTTGTTATTTTTAACTTTCTTACACCCTACGCTTCACTAAAAACTTGCTTATTTTGTTACTGCAGGCTGACTGATAAATTCATATTTTGGCAAATTGAAAATTTAGTTTTTAGTTTTTATACGTTATGATTAACAACAACTTACAATCATTTGATATTATCAGAGAAATATGCTTCATTTGTGTAGATTTAAGCACATTTCTGATTCAGTAGAAAAGTCTGCTTTCTGCTCAGCCCTATTTGAATCATTAAGGTAATAGTCAAAATAAATGGAAAGCAATGTCGTAGCCTTAACTAAATTTTAGTTTTATGGTAAGAAGCAGGCGTGTCTTTATGTAGATCTTGAAGAAAAAGAAACGAAAATAAAAATACATTTTTTGGTCACTTAATATAATGACCATTAAAATAAAAGTAATAATCATAATTTTCATTGCTATCTATATCTATCTATATATATAAAAATAAATTGTCTGTCTGTTATGTCTGTTACACTATGTCTGTTACGCCAGATTATATCTTATCTATATATAAAAATTAGTTGTATGTATTTTTGTGTTGAGGGTGTGCATATGACGTCTGAAAAATAAAGAAGAAAAAGCAAACTGAAAAAAGAAAAATGGTAAAAAACTAAAAAAAAGCTAAAAAGAAAAAACTAAAAAATAAAAAAAAAAATAAAAAAAGAAAAAACCTAAAAAGAAAAAATGTAAAAAAAATAAAAAGGTAAAAAACTAAAAAGAAAAATAAAACTAAAAAAAGCTAAAAAACTAAAAAAGATCAAACTAAAAAAAACTGGGAATTGCACAAATATTTCAATATATTTTGACAAAAGATTTTGACAGATACCCAAACTTTTGAGGTTTATTATAAATTGTTGGAGCTTTAGCTGGCTTGGCACGTAAAGATTTTTCCAAGTGTCAATGTTAGAATGAACATTGACAAATTGAAGAAAACAAATCAATAAAAAGAAGAAACTTAAAAAAGAAAAACTAAAAAAGAAAAAAAATAAGAAAAGAAAAAAAAAAAACGAAAAAGAAACTGTATCTATATATCTATATAAATGACGACCGGGACACTCAAAGAGAGATTACAGATTGGGATACCGGGACACAGGGAATATAAATGACGACCAGGACACAGGGACACAACTACAACGGGGGCACAGGGGGATATATAAATGACGACGGGGACACAGGGAATGTTCGATTAGCAATCACCATCAACAAAGCTCAAGGGCAATCGTTAGAAAAATGCGGTATAGATCTGAATACGGATTGTTTTCCCATAGACAATTATTATGTTGCATGTTCAAGAGTTGGTAAACCTGACAATCTATTTATATTGACAGACAAAAGGACAGCAAAGAATGTATGAATGTATGTTCGCAAGTTTTACGTAGTTAAATATATATATATATATATATATATATATATATATATATATATACATATATATATATATATATATATATTATATACATATATATATATATATATATATATATATATATATATATATATATATATATATATATATATATATACTAGCTGTTGGGGTGGCGCTTCGCGCCACCCCAACACCTAGTTGGTGGGGGCGCGCAAGTCGTTACGCGCCATATTAGTTACGCGCCATTGTAGTTGTGTCCCTGTGTCCCACCTGTCAATATAGATATATATATATACATATATTTTTAACTACGTAAAACTTGCGAATATACAACATTCTTGGCTCTCCCATTGTCTGTGTATATAAATAGATTGTCAGGTTTACCGACTCTTGAACATGAAACATATAATTGTCTATGGGAAAAATAATCTGTATTCAGATCTATACCTCATTATTCTAATGATTGCCCTTGAGCTTTGTTGATGGTGATTGCTAATCGAACATTCCCTGTGTCCCCGTCGTCATTTATATATCCCCCTGTGCCTCCCGGCGTCCCCGTTGTTGTTGTTTCCCTGTGTTCCGGTGCCCCAGTCTGTAATTTCTCTTTGAGTGTCCCGGTCGTCATTTATATTCCCTGTGTCCTGGAGTCCCGG
This sequence comes from Artemia franciscana, assembly GCF_032884065.1. Taxonomy (NCBI): domain Eukaryota; kingdom Metazoa; phylum Arthropoda; class Branchiopoda; order Anostraca; family Artemiidae; genus Artemia; species Artemia franciscana. The sequence continues at coordinate 47,903,006 of NC_088872.1, read as the reverse complement.
TCGTCATTTTTGTCCCGGTCGTCATTTGTGTTCCGGTGTCCCGGTCTGTAATTTCTCTTTGAGTGTCCTGGTCGTCATTTATATCCCCTGTGTCCCGGTCGTCATTGGTGTCCCGGTGATTTGTTGATGGTGATTGCTAATCGAACATTCCTTGTGTCCCGGTCGCTTTCTCTTTGAGTGTCCCGGTCGTCAATTATATTCCCTATGTCCCGGTCGTCATTTGCGTCCCGGTGTCCCGGTCTGTAATTTCATCAGTCGACAAACATGACGTCAGTCGACACACAAACATGACGTCACTCGACACACAGACACACCGACAACTTATTTTTATATATATATATATATATATATATATATATATATATATATATATATATATATATATATATATATATATATATATATATATATATATATATATATATATATATATATATATATATATATATATATATATATATATATTTAACTACGTAAAACTTGCGAATATACAACATTCTTTGGTGTCCTATTGTCTGTTCATGTAAATAGATTGTCAGGTTTACCAACTCTTGAACATGCAACATAATAATTGTCCATGGGAAAACAATCCGTATTCATATCTATACCGCATTTTTCTAACGATTGCCCTTGAGCTTTGTTGATGGTGATTGCTAATCGAACATTTCCTGTGTCCCCCGTCGTCATTTATATATCCCCCTGTGCCTCTGGCGTCCCCGTTGTAGTTGTGTCCCTGTGTCCAGGTCGTCAATTATATTCCCTGTGTCCCGGTAGTCATTTGTGTCCCGGTATCCCAGTCTGTAATTTCTCTTTGAGTGTCCCGGTCGTAATTTATATAGATACTAGCTGTTGGGGTGGCGCTTCGCGCCACCCCAACACCTAGTTTGTGGGGTGCTTCGCAACCCCCCCCCCCCCCCCCCCCCCCCCCGCGCGGCGTAAGTCGTTATGCGCCATTGTAGTTGTGTCCCTGTGTCCCACCTATGAATAAAGATAGATATAAATATATGTTTTTAACTACGTAAAACATGCGAATATACAACATTCTTCGCTGTCCCATTGTCTCTGCATATAAATAGATTGTCAGGTTTACTGACTCTTGAACATGCAACATATAATTGTCCATGGGAAAAACAATCCGTATTCAGATCTATACCTCATTATTCTAATCATGTGTCCGTGTGTCTCGGTCGTCATTTGTGTCCCAGTGTCCCAGTTTGCAATTTCTCTTTGAGTGTCCCGGTCGTCATTTATATTCCCTGTGTCCCGGTGTCCCGGTCGTCATTTGTGTCCCGGTCTGTAATTTCTATTCGAACAATCCCTGTGTCCCGGTCGTCATTTATATATCCCGCCTTTGCCCCCGGCGTCCCCGTTGGTGTCCCTGTGTCCCGGTCGTGATTTGTGTCCGGGTGTCCCAGTCTGTAATTTCTCTTTGAGGTTCCCGGTCGTCATTTATATTTCCTCTGTCTCGGTCGTAATTTGTGTCCCGGTCTGTAATTTCTCTTTGAGTGTTTTTTCTTTTTAGTTTTTTACCTTTTTTCTTTTTTCAGTTTTCTTTTTCTTCTTTATTTTTCAGCGTCACTATGAAGTACATATCGCCGAACCTTTGTTTTTTTAACTTAAATCTGGTAGGCATTGATGACCTTATCCAAGTCAAAATCCCAAACCCAATCATCATCGCTATCATTTTCAGTTTTGATATGTTTTGACTCTCGCTGTCCAGGTGGATTTTCATCTAACTGCTCGGTTTTGCGTTCTTTAGCCGCAAGCCTGTTTTCTTGCTGTTCTTATGATTCCTCGGCACGCTTTCTTTTCTTAGTTTCTCTATCAGTCGCAAGCCTGTTTTCTTGCTGTTCTTGTGATTCCTCGGCACGCTATGCGAATATACAACATTCTTCGTTGTCCCATTGTCTGTGCATATAAATAGATTGTCAGGTTTACTGACTCTTGAACATGCAACATATAATTGTCCATGGGAAAAACAATCCGTATTCAGATCTATACCTCATTATTCTAATGATGTGTCCCTGCGTCCCGGTCGTCATTTATATTCCCTGTGTCCCGGTCGTCATTTGTGTCCCGGTGTCCCAGTTTGTAATTTCTCTTTGAGTGTCCCGGTCGTCATTTATATTCCCTGTGTCCCTGTGTCGCGGTCGTCATTTATATATCCCGCCTGTGCCCCCGGCGTCCCCGTTGTAGTTGTGTCCCTGTGTCCTGGTCGTCATTTATATTCCCTGTGTCCCTGTCGTGATTTTTGTCCGGGTGTCGTAGTCTGTAATTTCTCTTTGAGGTTCCCGGTCGTCATTTATATTCCCTCTGTCTCGGTCATCATTTGTGTCCCGGTCTGTAATTTCTCTTTGGGTATTTTTTCTTCTTAGTTTTTTACCTTTTTTCTTTTTTCAGTTTTCTTTTTCTTCTTTATTTTTCAGCGTCACTATGAAGTACATATCGCCGAACCTTTGTTTTTTTAACTTAAATCTGGTAGGCATTGATGACCTTATCCAAGTCAAAATCCCAAACCCAATCATCATCGCTATCATTTTCAGTTTTGATATGTTTTGACTCTCGCTGTCCAGGTGGATTTTCATCTAACTGCGCGGTTTTGCGTTCTTTAGCCGCAAGCCTGTTTTCTTGCTGTTCTTGTGATTCCTCGGCACGCTTTCTTTTCTTACTTTCTCTATCAGCCGCAAGCCTGTTTTCTTGCTGTTCTTGTGATTCCTCGGCACGCTTTCTTTTCTTACTTTCTCTATCAGCAGCAAGTTTTTTGGCATAGACTCTTTGAGCAGCTTCCTCGGCTGTTGCCATTGTAGGTTCTTCAGTCATTTTACAATTAAACATTTTTCCATGAACGAATGTCTTAAATACCTTTAATGACGTCATCGTCATAACCAACATGACAACAACTAACTTCATGACGTCAGTCGACACTCAAACATGACGTCACTCGACACACACACGCACACAACTTATTTTTATATATATACTAGTTGTTGGGGTGGCGCTTCGCGCCACCCCAAAACCTAGTTGATGGGGCGCTTCGCGCCCCCCCAAGCCCCCCCGCGCGCGTAAGTCGTTACGCGCCATATTAGTTACGCGGCATTGTAGTTGTGTCCCTGTGTCCCACCTGTGAATATAGATAGATTTATATATGTGTTTCAAACTACGTAAAAATTGCGAATATACAACATTCTTGGCTTTCCCATTGTCTGTCCATATACAAAGCCGTATGTACTAATAATGACGTCATATTCAAACGCTCTTTTTACAAACAAACAAACATGCATACACACAACTCGTTTTTATATAGATAGATAGATAGATAGATACAATACAAATTAACTACGTAAAACTTGTGAATATACAACAGTCTTCGCTGTCCCATTGTCTGTGCGTATAAATAGATTGTCAGGTTTACCGACCCTCAAAGATGCAACATACAATTGTACATTGGTAAAGCAATCTGTATTAAGATCTATACCGCATTTTTCTAGTGATTGCCCTTGAGCTTTGTTCATGGTGGTTGCAAATGCTAATCGAATTGGGAATTGCAATCTTTTAAATTGAAAAAGCAGATCCGTTGGAATCATGGGAATGCGAGGAATAAGAACAGCCTCACCCTCATAAGGCCCTGTCAAGATTGTGGCCTCTATTAGGTTTTCCATTGTTTTTTTTACGGCAAGTCGCGTGCCATTGCAAAGCTTTGGTGGGTTGATATTCTTAAAAGTATTATTGGTACGCCTATTTTTAGTTGTAGCACGTGTGGTGGAACATGAGTTGTATTGTCTGATTTTTGACAAAAAACGCTTAGATTCTGACGTAGTTCCAGTAAGGAAAGTCTTCAATGGCTCTGGTGGTGCAGCCAATAGAGGAAGTTTAACTTTTCCTGAGGCGCAACACATTCCCATTGTTTCACCATTGAATTTCAAGGCCTTGCAATAGGGACAAATTTTAGACATTGTCCCGATTTTAACACATCTACTCAAGCTATAATCATCGACTGGGTTGTACCTGAATGCCAGGCGATAACTTTCAGGTTGCTCTGATTCCTGGCCACGCTTTCTTTTCTTACTTTCTCTATCAGCAGCAAGCCTGATTTCTTGCTGTTCTTGTGATTCCTCGGCACGCTTTCTTTTCTTACTTTCTCTATCAGCAGCAAGCCTGATTTCTTGCTGTTCTTGTAATTCCTCGGCACGCCTTCTTTTTTCACATTCTCTTTTAGCAGCAAGTCTGCTTCCGCGTTGCTCTGGTAGTTCCTCGGCATGCTTTCTGTTCTTTCTTTCTCTATCAGCCTCAAGCCTGTTTCCCTGCTGTTCTTTTGATTCCTCGGCACGCCTTCTTTTTTCACTTTCTCTTTTAGCAGCAAGTCTGCTTTCGCGTTGCTCTGGTAGTTCCCCGGCACGCTTTCTTTTCTGACTTTCTCTATCAGCAGCAAGTTTTTTGGCATAGACTCTTTGAGCATCTTCATCAGTCATTGTAAACTTAAACATTAATAGATTTCTACGTGAACATATGTCTTATATAACTTGAATGACGTCACCGTCAAAGCAAAAATGACGGCAACTAATTTCATGACGTCAGCCGACACAGAAACATGACGTCACCTGATCCACAGATCCACAGACAGACAACTTATTTTTATATATATAGATATAGATACAGTTTAATTTCAGTTTTTTTTCTTTTTTAGTTTTTTCTTTTCTTAGTTTTTTTTTCTTTTTTAGTTTTTCTTTTTTAAGTTTCTTCTTTTTATTTATTTGTTTTCTTCAATTTGTCAATGTTCATTCTAACATTGACACTTGGAAAAATCTTTACGTGCCAAGCAAGCTAAAGCTCCAACAATTTATAATAAACCTCAAAATTTTGGGTATCTGTTTTAAGGTTTTCGAATTACCTTAATCTTTTGTCAAAATATATTGAAATATTTGTGCAATTCCCAGTTTTTTTTAGTTTGTTCTTTTTTTAGTTTTTTAGCTTTTTTCAGTTTTATTTTTTTTTAGTTTTTTACCTTTTTTTTTTTTTTTTTTACATTTTTCTTTTTAGGTTTTTTCTTTTTTTCTTTTTTTCTTTTTTTTAGTTTTTCTTTAGTTTTTTCTTTTTAGTTTTTTTTTAGTTTTTTACCATTTTTCTTTTTTCAGTTTTCTTTTTCTTCTTTATTTTTCAGACGTCATATGCAAACCCTCAATACAATAATACATACAACTTATTTTTATATATAGATAAGATATAATCTGGCGTAACAGACATATTGTAACAGACATAAAAGACAGACAACGTATCTATCTTCTATATATATAAAAATAAGTTGTCTGTCTGTGTGTCTGTCTGTCAGGTGACGTCATGTTTCTGTGCCGACTGACGTCATGAAGTTAGTTGTCGTCATTTTTGCTATAACGGTGACGTCATTAACGGTATTTAAGACATTTGTTCACGGAAAAATGTTTAATTGTAAAATGACTGAAGAACCTACAATGGCAACAGCCGAGGAAGTTGCTCAAAGAGTTTATGCCAAAAAACTTGCTGCTGATAGAGAAAGTAAGAAAAGAAAGCGTTCCGAGGAATCACAAGAACAGCAAGAAAACAGGCTTGCAGCTGATAGAGAAAGTAAGAAAAGAAAGCGTGCCGGGGAATCACAAGAACAGCAAGAAAACAGGCTTGCGGCTAAAGAACGCAAACCGCGCAGTTAGATGAAAATCCACCTGGACAGCGAGAGTCAAAACATATCAAAACTGAAAATGATAGCGATGATGATTGGTTTTGGGATTTTGACTTGGATAAGGTCTTCAATGCCTACCAGATTTAAGTTAAAAACAAAGGTTCGTCGATATGTACTTCATAGTGACGCTGAAAAATAAAGAAGAAAAAGAAAACTGAAAAAAGAAAAAAGGTAAAAAACTAAAAAAAAAACTAAAAAGAAAAAACACTCAAAGAGAAATTACAGACCGGGACACAAATGACGACCGAGACAGAGGGAATATAAGTGACGACCGGGAACCTCAAAGAGAAATTACAGACTGGGACATCCGGACACAAATCACACCGGGACACAGGGAATATAAATGACGACCGGGACACAGGGACACAACTACAACGGGGACGCCGGGGGCACAGGCGGGATATATAAATGACGACCGGGACACAGGGATTGTTCGAATAGAAATTACAGACCGGGACACCGGGACACAAATGACGACCGGGACACAGGGAATATAAATGACGACCGGGACACTCAAAGAGAAATTACAAACTGGGACACCGGGACACAAATGACGACCGGGACACAGGGAATATAAATGACGACCGGGACACAGGGACACATCATTAGAATAATGAGGTATAGATCTGAATACGGATTGTTTTTCCCATGGACAATTATATGTTGCATGTTCAAGAGTCAGTAAACCTGACAATCTATTTATACGCACAGACAATGGGACAGCGAAGAATGTTGTATATTCGCATGTTTTACGTAGTTAAAAACATATATTTATATCTATCTCTATTCACAGGTGGGACACAGGGACACAACTACAATGGCGCGTAACTAATATGGCGTGTAACGACTTACGCGCGCGGGGGGGCTTGGGGGGCGCGAAGTGCCCCACCAACTAGGTGTTTGGGTGGCGCGAAGCGCCACCCCAACAGCTAGTTTTGTATATATAGATTTTTATATATATAGATACAGTTTCTTCTTTAGTTTTTTTTTCTTTTTTAGTTTTTTCTTTTTTTAGTTTCTTCTTTTTATTGATTTGTTTTCTTCAATTTGTCAATGTTCATTCTAACATTGACACTTGGAAAAATCTTTACGTGCAAAGCATGCTAAAGCTCCAACAATTTATATTAAACCTCAAAATTTGGGGTATCTGTTTTAAGGTTTATATTTGAAAATATATTGAAAAATTTGTGCAATTTGTTACCTTTTTTTTAGTTTTTTATCTTTTTTATTTTTTTATGTTTTTTCTTTTTAGATTTTTTCTTTTTTTAATTTTTTTAATTTTTAATTTTTTTTTTTAGTTTTTCTTTTTTGTTTTTTTTTTAGTTTTTCACCATTTTTCTTTTTTCAAATTACTTTAATCTATTGTCAAAATATTTCGAAATATTTATGCAATTTCCAGTTTTTACATTCTAGTTTGTTTTCTTTTATATATATAGAAGATATAATCTGGCGTAACGGAAAAGACAACTTATTTTTATATAGATAGATATATATCATGTAAAGAGAAATCACCAATGCAACAGCACAAACACAAAAAAAAGAGAGACAGAAGGAGAAAAGGAAGACTGTTTTCCTAAATTAGTGATTAATATAGACCAGCACTTGAATGAGGCCTTAACCCTACTCATCCATACAATCACATAGGTCAAACAGCATAGCCACACACAATCAACCATAAAGAATAATCCATGGACAGGCAGTCATGTCGTCAATAAGTATAAGTCGTCATTTACCAAACAATAGAAAAAATAATATAGACAAATAATTCAGAGGCAACACCCAACATAAGGGCTCATCAGGAGAATGCACTGGCCTATATAGGGTTTCGCCACTCTAAATTCTCTACCCAGCACAGTGTTGTGGCTACCACAGAATATCCATGGCATCCCCGCGTCAGGTATCACCCCCAAAATACATGCCTATGAAAAAACAAACAGCAAATGTAAAACAACCAAGTAAAACCAAAACAAGCTTATCCTGTTAATATATCCCTCCCTTTAGCAACAATAGGTAAACTAAATATTATAAATTTTACCAAATCACAAATATTAACACATTGCAAAAAACCTGAATGAACTAAACAATTATAGAATTCATCTTTACCATGTGGCTAATTTTTAAGAAAATCCGCTCAATTAGAAACACAATTCAAAATAAATGGCGCTGCGACAACATTTCTCGAACCTCCGAAATTAGTTGAAAATTTCTTTAAGTATTTCTAGATAATTCTTTTGATATTTATTTAAAAGTTCGTTATAATGAAAACTAAATTTTTTAAATTGCCAAGTTAATTTATTTGCAGAAAAACCTCTTGATATCAATTTTTGGCTTAAGATTTTACATCTATTTTTAAAATCAATATAGTTACTACAAATCCTTGCATAACGAAGTAACTGTGAGAAAAACGCTGAATATGTGATATTTGAGTGTATATTACTTTCAGGGAATAGGAAACTAATGACTTCAAAATCAAAATCATCCGTTTTTTTATACATTTTAAAACTTAATTTATTATTATCACAAATATTAATATTTAAATCTAAGAAATGATCTTCATGACCAGCGCCATGACTAGGCTCAAGAATAAGCTCTGATGGATATATATTTTTAGAAATATCAATGTAATCCTTACAATTTAAGACCAAAATATCATCTAAATATCTTTTATTATTTGACAAAGCATGTTTTAAATTAATTGGATTATTCTTATCCATCATATATTTATATTCTAGGTGACTTAAAAACAAGTCAGCTATAAATGGGCTGGCATTCTCCCCATGGGAATTCCCACAATTTGCTTGTACAAATCACCCCCAAATCTTATATAAGTATTGTATAAAACAAATTCCAATAACTCAAAAATCATATCCAAGCTGTAACATCTCAAGTTAACTGTAGTATTAAAGCTGTTTGTCCATATAGCTTTTTTATTATAAATGTCTATTTTTAAGAACCTTTTACCAGATAAGAGGAAAGATTTCTTGATAACAGTTTTTAAATTATCAAACACTACATTAAGTGATAAATTAGTATACATTGTCGCAAAATCGAAAGACTCAATTCTTTTAGCTGAAACCATTGTTAAATAATCTATCACCTGCAGTGAATTATTAACACTCCAATATGGATTAAAATTCGAAATTTTTTAATACCAGAACAATAGGTTTTAAGTTTATTTACAATTTCCTTTAAAATTAAAGAGAGGTCAGCAGCAGCAATGCGGGTTGGACATTTAGCTGCTCCAGCAATAAACCGTGGTTTAGGGGGATTCTTATGAAATTTTACAGTCCAATATAGGAAAGGGAACTTTTTATCATTATCATTTATTTTAATATTAAAATTTTTAAAAAGTATTTCTTCAGTCTTTTCAATTAAATTCTCATCCTCTATATTTACCTTTTCGTAAACATTAGTTGTGCATAACTCCCTTTTTAAGATATCACAATACAGCTTCTGACAAATTATGGCAAAATTATTATTAGCTTTATCCACTGGTACAATTACAAATTCATTCTTTAGATTAGCAATTGCTTGTTTAATCTTCGCATTATAAAATAATGATTTAGTGTTACTATTTTTTAAGTTAGAATATATTTTATTTCTTATTCTACTAATAATTAAATTCTTCCAACTTTGAAAACTCTCTTTATTTTTATTCTCTTTCTTACACCACTTATCAATAAATAAATCAAATCATTTTCCAAGCCATCAAGAACACTCGATGGTTTCAGATGATGAGAAAGACGGAAATTAGCCCCTTTATTCATTATAATTTGAAGATCATCTTGCTTTATTATTGACAAGTCCCCTTTCATAACATGTTTGTAAGTAGGATTTACAAATGGGCCAAGTTGCTTACAATTACAAACCGGTTTCCAATTTATGTCACTATCTAGTCTTTTTAGTATTAAATTATAATTAAAAATAATTTGCCCAATAGTTTTTGAAAATTTATAAGTTAAAACTGGACTATTATAATTCAAATTACTAGGAAGGGCCTGTTTCACATGCCGCTGATTTAAAATTTCTGGTAAATTAATATCTTCAATCTGCTTAAAAGTAAAATTAATAGGTAAATATAATCTGTTATCCTTATTACTAATCTTATCGAACTTTTTCTGTTTTGAAATAAATTTCGTTTTAGTTAGAATGCAAATTGTATCACATATTACTTTAAAATTATAATCAAGAGCTGTATTATTCTTAACAATCCAGAAAAGTTTGATTAAATTCCTCTTGGATAAACTATTTAGACATTTTATCACAGAAATCATACCCCTAGATTCAAGTAGCTGGCATAGATCTATAGAAAGCATATGTACATCTAATTCATTTTTTCTATTATTTTTCCTATGTCCTCTCGATCGTTTTTTACGTTTAGTAGGACAAGTAAAAGAAGGATGGTCCATAAAACCATCAATACATTTAACAACAACATGAGACATGTCACCATATTTTGATACACGATTATTTAGCCCAAAAGGATAAGCTGTACCAAGATTATGGATCCAGAAATCCTCCTGTTTACGTAGTCTATTATTCTTCTCTTCTTTATTTAAATTTTCTAATTCTAAATTTTCTAAAATTGTGACAGTTATATCTGATATGGAACATTTACCATTATTACAATGTTGAACTAGATAGTTATTAGTTTTTTCATTAATAACTGTTGTCTTATGTCCAGAAAATCTTTTATATATATTATTAGTTGTTTCCCCCACATATTGTAGGCAGCATTTATTACATTCTAATAGGTAAATTACATTGGTTGTTCTACAATTAACATTACCACGTAACTTGCATGCAAATTTTTTATTATACAATGTACTTTTAACAGAAGTCCGTGGGACAAAATGATCTTGGCAAAGAAAACAACGACTTTTACACTTACTAACTTTCAAAAAATCGTTCGGAGTTCCGAGGCTAATATTTGTGTTTTGTTGCATAAAACGTTATTGAAAATAAATCCAAAACAAATCAACATCCAAATCAAAATCCAACAATCAAAGTCCAAAAAACATGCCAAGGTCAATAGGTCAAAACTAGCTGTTGGGCTGGCGCTTCGCGCCACCCCAACACCTAGTTGGTGGGGGCGCTTCGCCCCCCCCAAGCCCCCCCCGCGCGCGTAAGTCGTTACGCGCCATATTAGTTACGCGCCATTGTAGTTGTGTCCCTGTGTCCCACCTGTGAAAATAGATGGATATATATATATATGTTTTAACTACGTGAAACTTGCGAATATACAACATTCTTCGCTGTCCCATTGTCTGTTCATATAAATAGAATGTCAGGTTTACCGACTCTTGAACATGCAACATATAATTGTCCATGGAAAAACAATCCGTATTCAGATCTGTACCGCTTTTTTCTAACGATTGCCCTTGAGCTTTGTTGATGGTGATTGCTAATCGAACATTACCTGTGTCCCCATCCTCATTTATATATCCCATTTATATCCCCTGTGTCCCGGTCGTCATTTGTGTCAGGTATCCCAGTCTGTAATTTTTGTTTGAGTGTCCCGGTCGTCATTTATATTCCCTCTGTCCCGGTGTCCCTGTCGTCATTTGTGTCCCGGTGTCCCGGTCTGTAATTTCACTTTGAGTGTCCCGGTCGTCATTTATATTCCCTGTGTCCCGGTCGTCATTTGTGTCCCGGTGTCCCGGTCTGTACTGTTACTTATAATGACGTCATATACAAAGCCTTATATACTCATAATGACGTCAAATGCAAACCCACAAACTTTTATATATATAGATACAGTTTCTTTTTTTAGTTTCTTCTTTTTATTGATTTATGGGGTCATCAATGGGGTCACAATGGGTCATCTTATAATGACGTCATATACAAAGCCTAATGCAAACCCACAAACAAACAAACATGCATATACACAACTTATTTTTATATATATAGATACAGTTTCTTTTTTAGTTTTTTCTTTTCTTAGTTTTTTTCTTTTTTAGTTTTTCTTTTTTTTAGTTTCTTCTTTTTATTGATTTGTTTTCTTCAATTTGTCAATGTTCATTCTAACATTGACACTTGGAAAAATCTTTACGTGCCAAGCATGCTAAAGCTCCAACAATTTATAATAAACCTCAAAATTTTGGGTATCTGTTTTAAGGTTTTCGAATTACTTTAATCTATTGTCAAAATATATTGAAATATTTGTGCAATTCCCAGTTTTTTTTAGTTTTTTTTTTAGTTTTTTAGCTTTTTTTAGTTTTATTTTTCTTTTTAGTTTTTTACCTTTTTTATCTATTTTTTTTAACGTTTTTTCTTTTTAGGTTTTTTCTTTTTCAATTTTTTTTTAGTTTTTTTTTTAGTTTTTTCTTTTTATTTTTTTAGTTTTTTTTACCATTTTCTATTTTGAAAATATTTCGAAATATTTAGGCAATTCCCAGTTTTTACATTTTAGTTTGTTTGCTTTTTCTTCTTTATTTTTCAGACGTCATATGCAAACCCTCAACACAAAAATACATACAACTTATTTTTATATGTAGATAAGATATAATCTGGCGTAACAGACATAGTGTAACAGACAACAGACAGACAACTTATTTTTATATATATAGATAAGTTGTATGTATTTTTGTGTTGAGGGTTTGCATATGACGTCTGAAAAATAAAGAAGAAAAAGAAAACAAACTAAAATGTAAAAACTAGGAATTGCATAAATATTTCGAAATATTTTCACAATAGAAAATGGTAAAAAAAAACTAAAAAAAATAAAAAGAAGAAACTAAAAGAAAACTAAAAAATAAAAAAAAAAAAAGAAGAAACCTAAAAAGAAAAAACGTAAAAAAAAGAATAAAAAAGGTAAAAAACTAAAAAGAAAAAAAAACTAATAAAGGCTAAAAAACTAAAAAAAAAACTAAAAAAAACTGGGAATTGCACAAATATTTCAATATATTTTGACAATAGATTAAAGTAATTCGAAAATCTTAAAACAGATACCCAAAATTTTGAGGTTTATTATAAATTGTTGGAGCTTTAGCATGCTTGGCACGTAAAGATTTTTCCAAGTGTCAATGTTAGAATGAACATTGACTAATTGAAGAAAACAAATCAATAAAAAGAAGAAACTAAAAAAAGAAAAACTAAAAAAGAAACTGTATCTATATATATAAAAGTTTGTGGGTTTGCATTTTACGTCATTATGAGTATATAAGGCTTTGTATGTGACGTCATTATAAGATGACACTAGAGACCGGGACACCGGGACACAAATGACGACCGGGACACAGGGAATATAAATGACGACCGGGACACTCAAAGAGAAATTACAGACCGGGACACCGGGACACAAATGACGACCGGGACACCGGGACAGAGGGAATATAAATGACGACCGGGACACTCAAACAGAAATTACAGACTGGGATACCTGACACAAATGACGACCGGGACACAGGGGATATAAATGACGACCAGGACACAGGGACACAACTACAACGGGGACGCCGGGGGCACAGGGGGATATATAAATGACGACGGGGACACAGGGAATGTTCGATTAGCAATCACCATCAACAAAGCTCAAGGGCAATCGTTAGAAAAATGCGGTATAGATCTGAATAGGGATTGTTTTCCCATAGACAATTATTATGTTGCATGTTCAAGAGTTGGTAAACCTGACAAGCTATTTATATGGACAGACAATGGGACAGCAAAGAATGTTGTATATTCGCAAGTTTTACGTAGTTAAAAATATATATAGATATATCTATCTATATTCACAGGTGGGACACAGGGACACAACTACAATGGCGCGTAACTAATATGGTGCGTAACGACTTACGCGCGCGGGGGGGGGGGGGCTTGGGGGGCGATGCGCCACCCCAACAGCTAGTATACTTATAATATATAATATCGGGAGACCGGGCCCCAGTGCTCGGCATGCAGCAGGTTTGTTTTTATTTGATTCTCTCTGTTGCACATCTTCTAACATCAGATAATGCAAACTTCTTCTTTATGTCATGGTGTCACCATAGGCTCGATACTACCACCCTGGAAAAATATGAATTCCAGCAACACGTGGGGTGTCAGTGCCAACATTTACTTATCCAACGCAATGTCTGCGAGAAGGTTTGAAAACCGAAAATTTGCAGTCGCAGTTACTATAAATGATGATTCTTTGGAACCAACGCCTGAACTACCACATTTTTATTTTTTTGTTTTTTTTTTTAGTTTTTCTGGTGTTTTCTTTTTCTTTGTTTTTAGTTTTTTTTATTATTTTTTTTTGAATTGTTGATCGCTTAAACAAAAATCACAGTAGATTTTTTAGAGAACACAAGGACAGAAGTACAGTAGACTAACATAACTAAGATGCTTTAATCCATTGTTAAAATATGTTCAAATATTTTTGCAATTACCATGTTTTTACTCTTTAAGCAATTTAATATAATTTGATAAGAGCCTCAATTTTCATATCGTGTTTCAAGTAACTTATCTTGTTTTTTAAGCCAATTGATTTTTCTCGTTATTAAAGCCAATGAATGATAATTTTCCTATATAGGGGTTTTGGACACGGCAGTTCTAATAGCGTACTTCTTGTTTTGATCTGACACGACTTTCATGCGTTTGGGGCTATTAATTTTCTTAGTATTGGATGAATCGTTTCTTTTTAGGTTGCTAGCCACCACTGCAACCCGGATAAATTACAAACAGGAAAAAGTCAATAGCTTTTTCTAAATTTGAACAATAAGATACGAACCTCAGAGAATCAACCAGCTAAGTAAGTCAAATATGGTACCGTACCCCAAAAGAGTTTACCGATGATAATACTACCATTAAAGCTAAGGTTACTGCTATTATTTAATACTAGCTGTTGGGGTGGCGCTTCGTGCCGCCCCAAAACCTAGTTGGTGGGGGCGCTTCGCCCCCCCAAGCCTCCCCCCGCGCGCTTAAGTCGTTACGTACCATATTAGTTATGCGCCATTGTAGTTGTGTCCCTGTGTCCCACCTGTGAATAATATATATATATATATATATATATATATATATATATATATATATATATATATATATATATATATATATATATATATATGTTTTTAACTACGTACAACTTGCGAATATACAACATTCTTCGCTGTCCCATTGTCTGTACATATAAATAGATTGTAAGGTTTACCGACTCTTGAACATGCAACATAAAATTGTCCATGGGAAAAATAATCCGTATTCAGATCTATACCTGATTATTCTAATGATTGCCCTTGAGCTTTGTTGATGGTGATTGCTAATCGAACGTTCCCTGTGTCTCCGTCGTCATTTATATATCCCCCTGTGCCCCGGCATCCCCCTTGTAGTTGTGTCCCTGTGTCCCGGTCGTCATTTATATTCCCAGTATCCCGGTCGTCATTTGTGTCCCAGTCTGTAATTTCTCTTTGAGCGTCCCGGTCTTCATTTATATTCCCTGTGTCCCGGTCTTCATTTTTGTCCCGGTCTGTAATTTATCTTTGAGTGTCCCGGTCGTCATTTATATCTCCCGGTCGTTATTTGTGTCCCAGTGTCCCAGTCTGTAATTTCCCCTTTGAGTGTCCTGGTCGTCATTTATATTCCCTGTGTCCCGGTTTTTAGTTTTCTTTTTCTCCTTTATTTTTCAGTTTTTTTCCTTTTTATTTTTTTTTCTTTTTTAGTTTTTTATTAGTTTTTTGTTTTTTTCTTTTTAGTTTTTTTTTGTAGTTTTTACCCTTTTTTTAGTTTTTTTCTTTTTTAGTTTTTAGTTTTTTGCCGTTTTTTTAGTTTTTTTAGTGTTTTCTTTTTAGTTTTTTTGTAGTTTTTACCTTTTTTAGTTTTTTTTTTCTTCTTTTGTATTAGTGCTAAAGCCAAGGTTCGAACCTGGAACCTCTCGGACTTGGAACCTGGAACATAACGCTTTACCAACTCAGCTATTTTGGCTTGAATACATTCGTTTTTGAATTGGTATATGATGAAACAATTCAGACTTCATATAATGACGTCACTCGACAGACAGACAAACAGACATAACACACATACAACTTATTTTTATATATATAAATAGATTTCAATTACTATTAGCAACCGTTATTGCTTATTATAAAACTTTATAAAAGATGCTTTTAATAGTGTATAATATAAACATCGACTACAGTGTTGTGGGAAAATGCAGTTTTTAGTGGAGAAATTGATTCTACTTTAAAAATTATTCTTTTTTTTATTATAAAGTGCACTAGATGTTGCAATTTCCTTTAAAATAAGCAATTAAACAACTCTCTACGATATTCCAGTGCCAAGGTATCTTCGGCGAAAAAGAGCAAGAAAAAAAAAATGTTGTTTATGCAGAATATCGTAGTTGCTGCCACTTTTCTCGATTTCCAAGCCAATATTTTTCCCTTGTTGTTCAAGCCAAGGAACGGTAAGTTTCCTATATAGGGTTTTTGGACAGGGCGGCTCTAATAGTTCACTTTTTCTTTTGATTTATTTTTAGGCGTTACTGGCTATTAAATTTCTTAGCATTGGACGTATTCGTCTCTTACTAGGTTGCTAGCTACCACTGCAACCCGGATATTAATTCTTCCTTCCTGTTTATGTGCCATTGACTCACACATGGTTAACAAACATATTCTGTCGTTCCATTGTAATTTTGTTATGTCGTCTAACCGCTTGCGGACGCTAAACTAACACGTCCCCTCATTCTGTTATATTGTTTCTTTGTTTTCTAACCGCAAATTTCGTTGAGCAATTTATTTGTTTGCAAATTTGAATTTCTAAATTCTTCTCATCAGACACTCTCAGAAGGGATTGTCAAATCTTTAAGAAGTATATTAGTTTCTTTATAGTTAAATTTTGTAACGGAAGAACTAATGGTATCTTTAGGCTTTTTGGAGATCAAAGCATGATCTGACTTTTCTAGGTGAGGAAAAAAGATGGGCCTCCTAAATTTATTTTTAGGGGATTTAGCAGCAAAGGTTATCGAATATGAGCCAAACTTAGTTGGGAAAATTAAAGAATGAGCCAGCTACGCCCTTTGTTCTTTGTCACTACGACGAAGTTGCATTTGCTCTTTCAATTTATCGATGTAACTGGAGCTTATTGTTGTTTCAGGGTGCTACGGTGTCTCAGACACGGAAGTTTTGACTCCTTTTGCTCAGCTACTTCTATGGAGCCATGGTTCTGTGAGGCGTGTAAAGCTGGCGTAAAGAATCCACACTGCGAATTATGTCCAAGTCAAGGTAGTATTGGGTTGATTTCTTTACTGGAGGCATTACCCAAAGTTCAATTGGAGTTTTAAATTATTATTTAGCTTATAGAGTAGTAAAGTTAAAAACAGTGTCAACAGAAAAATAACTACTGTAAAATTAGTTTAAGCACTTATTAACAATAATATAAACGCAAAACTGTCAAGATCACATTTTAAAACATACACATCGTCCATTTTGTGCTAAATTTTTTTTTGTGTTGCTTCTAGATGTGTAAGCTCTGTCTGGATGCCTTTTAAAAAGGCTTGAGCACAGTTTTTTGCCAAATCAGTTCAATGCTATTCGATTTCTTACAGGTCGGTCACTACATGAATCGGTTACCAGAAAAATATCAACACTCCCTTTTTATTTAGAGATTTGTACTGTTCGAAATTTTTTAGTTGAATCGTTTCAAGGGTCATTTGATAATATATTATTAAACTTGTACCATGTTTGGTACAAATATATTAAAAAACTTGTACCATGATACTAGTTTTGTAGTTATTTTAGTCGTCTTGAGGAACTAGAGATTTAATTTTAATTTTTTTTTATTTTAAAGGAATTTTTAAAATAAATTTTATTTAACTTACAAATTATTTTGGATTGTTATAGATTTAGAGAAGGCGAACATTTTTGTTCTATATTGGTTTTTGTTCATTTGTGGGGCTGCTGGCATATTTTTGAGTGACAACAATAAGTTTTTTCTTTGTCTGTTAATGTCGTATTAATTTTCTTATTTTGTTTGATTTATGATGATTACCATATACAAATCTTAGGACAGGTTTTACCTACAACTATTTAATAAATATTCTGTTTCTCCTTTTAGATATATTAATCAAGTTATTTTCTGTCTGAAAACGGAAATCATTACAAACTAAATATTCATTTAAGATCATGGATGTAGTCTGGTATTTCAGCAGTTTTCTCTCATTGGGAAGTGATAACATGCTGAGAACTAATATATTCGAGTATTTTGACAGTTTTTCCGCCATTGAAAACTGGTTAACTGCTGAAGAAGTTTCAAACTAAATAAATATAAATGTTACAAACTAATGCATAAAATGCTGAAAATTGATATATTGATTCATTCACATAAACTAATATTTAAAATATTTAAAACTTCAAATTAATTAACTTCTAATATTTAAAACTTCAAATCATGTTTGTAGTTGGATATTTTGCGAGTTTTCCAACCATTAAAAACTGTTGTAATGATTCAAGGTTGTCCAAGAATGAAGTTGAGTGAGAATAATCGTCAAAAGTCAGCTTTATTCTAATCACACTTCAAAGAGTCAAAACTACAAAAAAAAACGAAGAAAAATACTACTAACAACTCACCGCAGAACCAAGCCGCCTGAGGCTAACACAGCTATGCACCCCCCCTCTTTCATACTTTCTAATCAAAGCCTCTCTCTTTACACCCTCTGAGGAAGTTTCTATTTCCCTTAAGTCTTAATTTGCAACATCCTTCCACCCCAAACGTGGACGATCTCCTTTATGCTTAGCTCTAGACAGTTGGCCAAAAAAGACAATCTTTGGCAATCTGTCACCCTTCATCTGAAGAATGTACCCTAGCCATCTCAACCTTTCTCTCACTATAGTCATAGAAAGCTGGATTAACCCCCGCCCCCAGAAATGATATTATTAGCTTGCAAAAATACGTCATAAAAAACAATTGAAATTGTTATTTTTAACACAGAAGGATAGGACAGTAACATCTTCTCTTTTATTGTTGTGTTCATTTTATATTAAAACGTAATGTCTTTTTGTCTTGTTAAAAAAAATTTGCGAAAATTAATGATTCTAAATAAATTCCTGAACTGTAATTTTGTATTTTGCAGATGGTGTATTCAAACAAACTGTTACTGGAAGATGGGTACATCTTGTGTGCTCGCTATATACTCCTGGGATGTCTTTTGGTGATGTGGACTCCCTCAGTAAAGTATGTATTTTACCTGAAATCTAATACCGACCTTCAAGTTATAACATTAACCTAATACTATCTTCAAATAACACCGTTCTTGAGTTCTCTTATTTTTGTTTGTCCTTGATTGTTTTTTAAACTAATCGGAAACAGCTTTACTAAAAATCTCGTGAGGGGTTTTGACAAAGGTTGAATGCCCAACGCTATGGAGCCACGCGACAATTTACTGGCTAAATTCTTTGGTTATATCTTGGAGGTAACCAGAGCAGAAGCTTCGAGCTGCGTGAAATGGAAAAGTAGCTTGTTTGGGGTATGTTTTTTTATATTGATGGTCTTACATTTGTTTAGTTTTAACCGAAAGTAAACGAATCAATTTTCGAACAGCTTACTGAAAGTAGTGACTAAATTTTATTAGACACTCGTAAGTATAAGACACATAAAGGCTACTTCAGAGTTAGTGCTTACTTTTAAGATCATTTTAAGACAAATGATAAGATATAAAATCCTTATCTCAAACAGTAGGCCTATAGAAAAGAAGAATCTGACAAGGAATTTTCTTTTTTACCTAAGGCTTTTTTGTAATAGCTTTTTTGTTCTTTTTTCAGAGAAATTTCGTCAGAGTTTTAAAGATGTTTTAAAACAGTAGGTCTATATGAAAAGAAGAATCTGACAAAGAATTTGGTTTTTTACCAAAAGTTTTTTTGTACTAGCTTTTTTGCTCTTTCTTCTGAGAAATTTTGTCTGAGCGCGTACCCTCTCTGATCTGGTAAAATGGGGGGGGGGAGTCAAGAAGGTCCATAAAGAAATAAAAAAGAAAAAATAGAAATATATATCTATGTTCTAGACCATTTCAAGGTAAAGGATGAGATGTAAAATCATGATCTCAAGCAGCAAGTCTATAGAAAAGAAGAATCTGACAAGGGATTTTGTTTTTTTTTTTTTACCAAAGACATTTTTGTAATAGCTTTTTTGTTCTTTTTTTTCTAAGAAGTTTTGTCGTCGTACCCCAGGATATCCAGGGTATCAGGGTAACAGTGTATCTGGTAAAAATCGGGGAAAGTGGAAGAAAGAAAAAAAACAAGCCAGAATCTTCTCATCATGGTAGATGTCACTTAAGCCGTCGGGCAATAAAACATCTTACCACAGTTTAGCTCTATATTTGTGGGCGAAAGTTTTTTCTTCATAGTGAAAATTATATTGACTTATGCAGCTTTTTCAAATCTATTTTTTAGTACTAGAATCACTCCTGTTGAAGCCGTCCCTGTGCCAAAAACTGACCTAATAAAGTTATGTTTCATTTCCACCGTTTAGCGCCATCTGTCTGGACTACGCTAAATGCATTTCACTTACTGCGAGAAGTTAAAGATGGCTCATTGTCCGCCAGTGGAAACAAACCGACACGAAGGAAACGTGGATGCCGGGAAGGAAAAATGAAAGGAGAAGGCATACAGGGTGTGTTATTTCGGTACTAGTGACAAACCGTGACAATTGTCTTTCGCCGAAACAAGTGTTTGAGCGAAACCTGGTGAAAATCAAGATATCCAGAACATCTAAAATACCCAGTCTGAACAAATTTGACCAAACCCCCGTGTGCCCCATCCAGGACTGCCCGCCTGTTCTTAAGCTGATAGTGTCCCATAGGCCCACCTTGCCTAATTTCTTCTTTGCTAGCTGTCAGTCCCTTTTTGGAACCTCGATGAGACTACAGGACAGATTGCTGGATACTACTCATTTCTAAGTACTTGAAATAGTCGAGGTGACAACAGGCTCGGCGGTGGTGTAGGAATCTATGTGAGGAAAGACATTTCATGTAAACTTTTACCTGGACTAACAAATCCAGATAAGATAAGATAATATTTATGTTCAAAAGACTATCACAAGCTCTGTAGAGCCGAATTCGCTTTATATGTCAGTAAAAGCTAAGAAAAAAAAATTCAAAACAATAAATTAAATTAAACACTTAAAATTAAAACGAATTAAAAAAGCAAAATCATCAAAAGATAAAGGGCAAATCAGTAAACTTAACAATTAAATTACAAAAACGTTGCAGTAAATCAAAAAAGAATAAAAACGGCAATAGAGGAAAAGGGGAATTTGGCCAGTACATAATCACGAATTATTATTAAGGTGTTCCAGAATAAAGGGTATAAAACTTTTACGAAACCTTTCTGTAACAGCATAGATCGGAGAGTAAGTTGGGATTGCTAAGGAGGCTGACCGGGCGAGTCGGAGTCTAATGGGATTGTGAAAACCAGGGAGTAAGTCCTCAGTACGGGGATTGGAAATGACTGATTTAGCGAAAAGCAGGCAAATTTTTCCCTCCTTTCTTTTAAGGTGGTAATGCGTTCAGCTTTAAGGAGGAAGGAGTATGGAATTTTGCCTTCTTTGCAAATGATCCTGAGCGAACGCTTTTGGACCGACTTGATTTTGTCACTAAGTTCATTTGAAAGCTGCGAATGCCAGACCGGACATGCATATTCCAATTTTGGCCTGATAAAGGATAAGTAAACACGGAGGGAGTGTATCTTAGGACAATTAAGTTTGTTTAGCAGCTTAAAAATGGATAGTGAAACATTTGCTTGTTTAACAATGTTGGAAACATGTGTGTCTCACTTAAGATCATTAGAAATTGTAACACCAAGAAGCTTAGCATGTTTCACTAGCAATTCGCGTGGGATCGGGTCGCAAAAAGCAGGAGTAGATTTCAAGAAGTTGATCGTCATTATCTGTGATTTAGTGGAATTTACTGTCATATTTGGATTCTTAGATTCATCCGAACATTGGGTTAGGATTTCAACGGGGTCACTTTTAATATTCCTATGACATAATTCAAGGATCGACAAGTCATCCACATATTTCCATCTTTGGGGGAATTCCTTGCCAATATCGTTAATCATGACAAGAAATAATAGTGGTCCCAATAAGGTTCCTTGAGGTATTCCACAGTACCTAGGGAGGGGGTTAGAGAAGGTATTTTTGTATTTTACAACTTGTGATCTGTCTGAAAGGAACGATGTAACAATATTTACTAAAAGTGGGTCAATTCCAAAGTTATCATGTAGTAGACGAATTAGGATAGTGTGGTCAACTAAGTCAAACGCTTTTTGGAAATCGAATAAAACCAGGTTTAGCCAAACATTTGGTTTCTCTAGTTCACTTAGGATCGTGTGAATCAAGTGTACAAGGTAATGGGTGGTGGAGGTTTTTCTTAAATTACAAAACTGTCGGATGTCAATGCGTGGTATAATTTTAATTTTAAGCCAGTCACAAAGGAACCCTTCGTAAAGCTTAGAAAAAACTGGAGTGAGTGTAATAGGACGCATGTTGGTTATAGTCAGACTGGAAGATTTCTTCGGGATGGGTGTTATAAAACCTAGTTTCCACCAACTTGGGAATTTACCAGACTTTGTAATTTGGTTAAAAATATCAGATAATGGTCCAGCAATTGTGTCTGAAAAGGCTTTAATCAAGTCAATTGGGATGTCTAATGGGCAAGCACTTGATTTTTTGAGCTTTCGGATTTTATTTATAACATCAGAGGGAGAAATTTGGGGGAAAGAGGTGGAGGGAGGAACAGTTTGACCTGAGCCAGTGAAAGGGGGGAGACTTTGAACTATGGACGCAAGATGCAGGTTCAAATCGTTGGCTATCTTGTAAGGGGGCTCAGGGAGATGAAAATTAACTTCAACAGGGTTTTTTCCGCAAATATCTTTAATTTTCCTGTACCATTGTTTGGGTTTGTTAGAATACAAATCATTAACCTTACTATTGTAATACTCAGAAGCTGCCTTTCTCAATTTTCTCGTCAGGAACTTTCTTTGTATATTACCCTGATAGCGCACAAAACAGGCGTGGCCTAGTTTTCTACCTCCAAACAACGATTGATACACTTAGAAGCCGATATAGCAATCCTGCTTTTATAATTGCTGGTGATTTTAACCAGACAAGGAAAGCTTAGCTAGCCTCCAGTCTTTCTCTCAATCAGATTGTGAACATTTCCACTCACTCGTCTGAAAGTACCCTCAATGTGATTCTTAAAAACACTGAACACCTATATCACCCCCCGAAATTGCTTCAACCAGTCGGCTTGTCTGATCACTACGCCCTATTTCTCAAAGCCAAAAGTTCTGTGAGAAAACCCAAGCTCTCACGGATCATTACTAGACCTATAACTGACTCTGCAATCCGTGAATATGGCAGGTGGATTGCCGAATATGACTTCCCATAGGTTTCAACGGGCGTTTCTGTTGAGCAAAGGGTGTGTACTTACAGTGAAATATTGCCTTTAAATATCGCCTTTATTCGAGCGGCAAGGGAAATCAAGGAGCGACCAAAAGAAACCTAATAGTTAACATGATCAGAAATGACAAATGGAAGTATGGTGTTGAAAACGTTTACCCCCTACTCAACACTGAACCTGCAAAGTGGCATCGCTCGGTCAAAGACATGATTGGAAATTTTTCGAAAACCAGTGTCAAGATATCTGACGATAATGGGCGAATACTGGGGTCTAGTGACGTTAATGCATTTCTCGTCTCCATTTGCAACACTTTCAGCCGTTACCCCCAGGAGAAAGCCTCGCTTCTTGATGATTGTCCAAACGAAGGCACAATAGCACACAGTGAATTTGAGGTGTATAGTGGAATCAGGAAAGTAAAGACAAACGTCTCTCCTTTCCCAGGCAAAATCCCTGCAATGCTCATGCTTGAATTTGCTTTATTCCTAGCCATACCATTCTTGGTTCTTATAAACCAGTTCTTTGCATCTGGGACCTTCCCTAGATTGTGGAAAAAGACCCACATCCGTGCAACTCCCAAAGTCAACCCAACCAAGTCGTGTGATGATTTATGACCAATATTCCTAACGCCATGCCTAGCAAAAGTGACAGAATCGTTCATCTTGCGGCGGCTACTATAGCAAGTAAGACAGACTATCGACAAATACCAATATGGCGGACTCCCAAAATGTGGGACGTCTATATTGCTAGTCAGAATGTACGATCGGATCCTGAAATTGCTTGAAAAGCAAGGCTGTTTTGTAGACATAGCAGCCATAGACTTTCGCAAAGCTTTTGATCTCCTATCACACCTAGTGGCCTGCCAAAACCTAAAACGAATGGGTGCTAAACGCCAAACGCTAGCCATTGTGCTCGATTTTCTGTCTGAAAGACAGCAAAAAGTATTTGCTTTACACGAAGAGGACTGTGACTCAGAGTGGAGTAAAATAACCTGTGATGCCCCGAAAGGGACGAAACTGGCAGGAAGAACGTTTCTTGCCATCATCAACTACTTGCTGGTAGAACATACCGACAAATACAAATTTGTCGTCGATTTGTCGCTCATACTCCCCTATCTTCCTTATGGTAATGTCCGCACCAAACAATTCCCCGAAATCACTTTTGATCTACTTAGTTCACAGTGCTCTGATACGAAATTCACTATTAACTCTGTTAAGTCAAAAATACTTAGACTGAACCCGCTAGAGAGAGACTTCGTCCCCCCTGAAGTTCCTTTCCCTGTTGTGAGTGAGATGAAAATACTAGATGTCATTTTCTCACGTGGTTGCACCTTTACTACCCATACTAATAGTATGATCCGTAAAGCAAACGCATCTCTGCAAACCCTTTCAAAAATGT